>NC_080542.1:135277579-135400079 GCF_028640845.1 Ahaetulla prasina | reverse complement strand
AATGGTGATCACTTGACCCCGGGATCCTGAAAACTTCATAAATATGAGTCAGTGGTCAAGCATCTGAGTCTTGATCACATGACCATGGGGATGCTCATGCTTATGACCATGGTCATAAGTGTGAAAAATAGTTGTAATTCATTTTTTTTCAGTGCTGTTGTAACTTTGAACAGTCACTAAATGAATTGTTGTAGGTTGAGGATTACCTGCAAAGATTTTTGGCTGTAACATGTGGAAAGAACTCCCAGACTTTGTTCAACATTCAAGAGCTTTGCACAAAGATGTTTAATTTTGCTGATCTCACGATGATTCAAAGAATTATCAATTTGGAACGGTTCATTTTTGCCATTAGCCCAGTGGTAGAATTCAATTTTTTTTACTACTGGTTCTGTGGGTGTGGCTTGGTGGGTGTGGTGTGGCTTGGTGGGCATGGCAAGGAAAGGATACTGCAAAATCTCCATTCCCACCCCACACTGGGGCCAGAGGTAGTATTTACCGGTTCTCCAAACTATTCAAAATTTCCACTACAGGTTCTCCAGAACCTGTCACCCCTGCATTAGCCTCACACTATCTGCTCAGTATAAGAATACAAATTAAACCTTTGAAAGATGGCCACCCTGGCTCATTTCACACCATCTAGTGAAAGAAGTCTACCTGTGTAACTGATTTTATTTGAAAGGCATCCTGGTTGGATCCTTAAACCAACAGACTATTGCATCTTTCTGCAAACATATTTTACCAGCTTCCCACTAAGGGCCAGAAGTAGATTGCCCATTAATATTCCTTATTCCTTTTAGGTGTCATGCATTCAAAATCTTAAAACCACTAGAAGGATCCATGGAGACAGATTGTCAACTTTTACTTTTCTCCAGCTACCCCACTTAGTGATGATTAAGATCCATTTCAAGCAATATGGACCCTAATTTTCTAACTTTTATCACAGCATGAAATTGCTGTTTAGAGCCCCTTTCGTCCACTTCATCTTTATTTCATATAAGATAATAGAAAAGGCATCCCTGCTTGCTTTTAAGATCAAAGTGATTGTCAGGTTCATAAAAAGAGAGGAAGTGAGAGCCTGCAAGAGAAAAATGAACTCTGACGCAGAGAAAAGAAATTGGGATATATCACTCTTCTGTAGGCATCCTTCTTTTCTCCTCGGAAGATGACTAAATTTCTTAGATTATGCATTTGAAAAGAAAAGAAGATGGAAAACATTTCTATCCGTTGTTAACTGTCCAGATGCATCACCCTTAAATAGTGTTCTTACTCTTATTATTTGAAAATAATAAGATGGGCCATATAATGAATGACTGCAGTTCTTTATTCTGTCCAGTAATTGCCAGTTAAGAGGAAAGGAGGTTTTACAAATTCCAGTATTTTAGTTTTTAAAATTTATTTTTCCCCCCTAATAATTGAATTCTAGACTACAAGAAATATGTATAAATTGGGCCCATAACTAGCAAAGGTTAGAGCTTGATTTAACCTTTGTGGGTAAAACCAAAGCATTGCATAGTGAATGAATGAATATGAATGAATGAATGAATGAATATTTTAATTTGTATACCGCCCTTCTCCCGAAGGACTCAGGGCGGTGAACAGGCAGGTAAAATACAGATACACACAATAGTTAAAAACATCCCTTAAAAAACTAATTTAAATTTGCCCAAATGTTAAAATAACATACTCCCGCATAAAATTATAAAACTTTAAAAACCCATAAATTCAATTAAAATTTAGAGATAAAAATCAGGCTAGGCCAGCCATACGAAATAAATAAGTTTTAAGTTCACGGCGAAAGGTCCTAGTGCTCCTTTTTCCCCTTTCATTTCTTTTCTATCTCTCACACTTTATCAAGTCCTACATGCCTCTTTCCCACTACAATACACATGAGAATTTCTGGAATGGTGAATGATCCATGGATGGAGAATCAGACCCTCTTTCCTTTGTGCAGAGATGCACATTCAATGCACTTCTGGTGCAGGCTGTCACATCTTTTCTTTTATGTACACTGAGAGCATATGCACCAAGACAAATTCCTTGTGTGTCCAATCACACTTGGCCAATAAAAAATTCTATTCTATTCTATTGGGGATCTACTTATGGATCTACCTTGAGATGTAAGGATATAATGGTAATAGAATGGTTCCCAAGAGAACAAATATTATTGTAGCTATCCTACTCCAGATCAAGCTCAGCAAATGGAAGAATCAACCACAAACCTTTTAACTTTAGTTATGGGTTTTATATAATTTCCTCATTTTTATTGTAAACCACCTAGAATCACAAAAAAGGATACTTGCAATTAAGGAGACACATCAATGTATAACCAGCAAGTCAATCAAGAGCCAAAGTCAAATGAGTCAAAGGCCTACTCAAAATCTCAGAATTAGATTCTGGCACAAAGAATCATGAGATTAGAGAATTCAGTCAGTCAAGGTTCAATGCAGAAGAATAACTGTTTATTCTAACAAGTTCAAGAGAATTTTCAGGTATGAGATGCACCCAAATGGACTTTCACTACAGCTTTGTTGCATGAACCACTGAGTGTCTCTTCAGTTCCTGCAGGAATAAGCCAGTGAATGAATGAATGAATGAATGAATAAATGAATGAAAGAATGAAAGAATGAATGAATGACATATTCATTCTGAATATGAGACATATTAAGACATATTAAGCTATTTTGGCTGTAAATTTACCAGGATGAACCAAAATATTCATTAGCCAGCAGTTATAAGAGAGCCCAACATAAGGTGCTCTCTCCTATACTCTTAACCTTCCAGTCGCTAACAGTACCGCTTTTCCTATAACTGGGTGATTTTATAGGTGAAATGTGATCAAAAAGCCAGATAGGGGACTTCCCTTCTAGTGGGGATTTTTTCTGCCTTTTTTCTGTGCTTATATATTAATAGCAGCAGAATGTTGACCTGCCATTTTCCCTAGAAGCGCCTTCTTCAGCGAGTATTTGTCTAGAGGTTCTCACTATTCTGTGATTTCCTGTCCTGGAATGGTTATTTAGAACTGGCTTTTCCTAAGCCAAGATGTGGCTCAAGATAACTCAGCTAATTTTCACTGCATTCTTGAGCTGAATTCTCAAGTACCCAAGGAATACCATATTGAGGAGTAGGTCTTTGGTTTATTATGGTTCACTTCTGTCTAGTGATCTAGTTGGAGCCACTAGCAGTTAACATATCATATAACCTAAATATACAGCATAATGCCAGTTTGTTCCAGATAATTTAGCAAGCTCCTCTGAATATGCATTGGATACCTCCTGCTTTCTCTGAAAAATTGTCTGTCAAACTCTAAACATATGCATATGAGGTTACAGTCTACATTTAATACACTAATTCAAGCCTTTAGACTGTATTTGGAGCTAAAATCAAACTTTATGTAGGAAAGGGAGAAAAAAAAAAACAGCTGGAATCAGATCATGCTTCTACATTTCATCTATGCAATTCTGGGGCATAATGAAAAATGCCATTCTTAAATTGTTGAAAAGCCCTAATAAAAGATAGGAAATTAGACTCATAGTTCTATCAGGGATATCTGCAGGATATGGTTGAAAAAAAAATCAAGATGGCAATCACAATGATGTAATCAAAATGCGACAATTTTTAATATTTGCTACACATAAAAACAGGTGGAGCTTCTAACCCAATGGATGTCTACTCTTTTAAATGCTCTGCAGATACCCCAAAGTGCTATGCTGAAGCACAATCCCAATGATAGTCTTTGTTAAATATGCTAAATATATTAGCATATTTATATGCTAATATAAATAATATATCATATAACATATTATATGTTATATGTTATATTATATGTAATATAACATATTAGCTAAATATGTTAAAGGATATATTTCTGTTTACAGCTAGAATAGATGTTAAGTTAATATCCATACTGATGTAGTGTTCAATAAAATACATATAAGGGAAAGATCAATTATTCTTACTAGCAACTTTCTGTACTCAAACATAATTGGTATGAGACAATATTTCTCTAGCAGAATGTGTAAATGAAATAATTATAGGAATGGCAGTTTGGCTAAGAGTTAGATAAAACAGTGTCTATGGATGTGTGAATGTGAATACAGTAGTTCTTGACTTATGACCACAACTGAGGTTCAAAATTTCTGTTGCTAAGCAAAACATTTGTTAAGTGATTTTGCCTCATTTTCTTTCTTGCCACAATTGTTAAATGAATCATTGCGGTTGTTAAATTGGTAACAAGATTGTTAAATGGCTTCTTCATTAACTTTGATCATCAGAAGGTTGCAAAAGGTGATTACATGACCCCGGGACACTGCAACCGTCATAAATATGAGTCAATTACCAAATATCTGAATTTTGATCACATGACCATGAGGTTGCTGCAATGGTTGTAAGTGTGATAAACAATCATAAGTCATTTTTTTCAGATCCATAGTCTGAAAAATAGTTCATTTAGGTCACTAAATGAACTGTAAGTCGAGAACTATCTGTACACATAGAAACCTAAGAATTAAAGGATTTGGAAAGAAGATGGTGTAGATTTTTCTCTATTGTCCCAGAGTGTAGGACTGGAATTACTATATTTTTCAGAGCATAAGACGCACCTTTCCCCCCCCCCCCCTAAAAGTGGATGAAAGTTTAGGTGTGTCTTATAGACTGAATACAGCATTTTTGGGCTCCCAAGCCCTCTGCATGTTGCATTTTTGCCCTCCCAGGCTCCCAGAAGCACCCTGCAGGCCAAAAATGGGTACGTTATTTGCAAAAATGGCCGTGCGGAGCACTGCAGAGTGCTTCTGAGGGCATGGGAGGGCAAAAATCTGATGCGTGGACGCCAAAAACTATTTTTTTCTTGTTTTCCTCCTGTAAATTTAGGTGCGTCTTATAGTCCGATGCGTCTCATAGTCTGAAAAATACGGTAATAGGTTGAAATTGATTTAGGGCAGGTGTCAGGGAGAAACTTCCTGTTTTATAAACTGTCAGTTAAACACTTCCATGTTGCAACTTTACAAATAATCTTGATTCTTTGCATTAATTTATGCACCGAGAAAAACTGTTTTGGATTATTATTATTTTTTAAAAAAAGAATCAAATGTATTATTAGCATGCAGGAAACTTCTTTCAATCATTAGAACAGCTTTTATATAGAGCTTTTGCAGGATCTGTATAGCTGTTTTGAAAATTATCCCCACAGTTTTCATGTGTGTACGTACAGCTCCTCTGCTTTACTAGCAGTTCCACAGGTGGAGTTATATGCACTTGAATGGGCAAACTGGAACAGCTTTTGAAGCAGATGCGCACTAGTGCTGCACAAGATATGGCTGCTTTAATGACTGGAAAAGGAAGACATTTGCATCCCATCATTCCTCTGAAATGGGACATTATCTTCACCATAACGTTGTAAAAAGGATGAAGTGCTTATATGCTTTATTTATATGCTTATTTAAAGCACATTATCTCACTTTCCTGCTGCATTATGCAAAGTTCAAAGCAGCTTGGGAGAGTTCAACGTAAATGCTTCCTACCTAATTGGAGATCCAGGCAGGTGAACTTAATGTTGTAGCTACATTTCAGAATAGTGTTACTATCGTACACACTTTTAACTACTAAGTGCAGGTAGACTGGGGCACATACAGATATTATCTATATTCAAGTAACTAGGGGAATCAATGGAAAAGCTTTTCTTAGAATAAATAAAACTATAGGCTAAGCAAAAAGCAAGAAAATTGGATGCTTACCTCTAGTCATTACAATTCCTGCAAGGGATCTGTGACATGCATGGAGGGCAGCAAAGTTATCAGTCACCTCCTGAAATTTCTCTGTAATAATTTGGTACACGGAATCAGCAAATTCCTGGAAAGACATAACCAGAAGCTGTTCTATTAACTTGGCATGACCAAAGTACTGGATTGCATCTTCAAGTTTTCTCTTTTACTCATAAGAGCTTGTGCCACTAACTACAAAGAATCACAAACTCTGCAGTTCATCTCTTTGCATTCACTTGGCCTGCAAATAGAAAATACCTTCCAACTGAGGATTGTCCTGAAATAGAAGACACAGCCTTTGGAACATGGCTTCTAAGCTGTATTGCACGATTACCAGTCTTTCTTTGCTCCTACTGACGCTTTTCAGACTGTGATTGCCTATCAAATCATTGTCAGCTGATTCAGTTTCTTTCATTTCACTTGCATTTTGACCATGATTTGTTATAACTCAATGCTGGTTTGAGTTTGTTTTCACTCCTTTAGATAGCAATAGCACTTAGACTAGTGCTTTACAGCGCTCTCTAAGTGGTTTACAGAGTCAGCATATGGCCCCCAACAATCTGGGTCCTCATTTTACTGACCTCAGAAAGATGGAAGGCTGAGTCAATCTTGAGTCCAATGTTATACACATTGTATGTTACTCACTGCATATAAGCTATTTCCTCAGTCAGAATTCTTTGGTTCAGTCTTTGTTAACAGTGATGGCTCATATCTGACTTTCCCAAATCGTACTAACAATGAGTACAACGACTTAACACATATTGATTTCACGGAAGATAATGTTGAAAAAGCTCTTCGCAACCTGAAACCATTTTTATCTATTGGGCCTGATGGTCTATGTGCATATTTCTTAAAAAAACTTTCAATAAATATAGCAGAACCCCTAAACATAATCTTTGATAAAGCTTTCATGACTAGTTCCCTTCCCAAACTTTGGTCACTAGCCACAGTCATCCCTATCTTCAAAAAAGGAGATCCCAGCCTAGTTGAAAATTACAGACCAATCTCTCTATGCTGCGTCACCTGCAAAGTAATGAAATCTATCATCAACCAATCCATTACCCTCCACCTAGAAACAAACAACCTTCTCTCTAATAAACAATTTGGTTTCAGAAAAAAATTATCATGTAAGTTACAAATTCTCCACTGCAAAAACATATAGACTACCAACCTTGATTAAGGTAAAGCAATAGATGCAATTTACGTAGACTTCTGCAAAGCTTTTGACTCAGTAGTACATGATAAACTTCTCCTAAAACTAAAATCCTATGGTATTTCAGGACCTCTTCACAATTGGATAAATGCCTTCCTGTCAAACAGACAACAAGTGGTCAAAATTGGCAACGCTCTATCAAACCCTGTTCCTATCAAAAGTGGTGTTCCCCAAGGCAGCGTTCTTGGACCAACTCTCTTCATACTATATATAAATGATCTCTGTGACCTTATCTCAAGTTATTGTGTTCTCTTTGCTGACGATGTCAAACTATTTAACACCACCAACAATACTTCTACCCTTCAAAAAGACCTTGACTTTGTATCTGATTGGTCTAAAACTTGGCAACTACAAATCTCAACCAGCAAATGCTCAGTCTTACATATTGGGAAAAAGAACCCTAACACTAAGTACAAGGTTGATGGTCATTACCTTACAGATGACCCCCACCCTGTCAAAGAACTTGGAGTTTTCATATCAAATGACCTAAGTGCCAAAGCCCATTGCAGCTACATAACAAAAAAAGCTCTAAGAGTTGTAAATTTAATTTTATGCAGCTTCTTTTCCAAAAACTCTACACTTCTAACCAGAGCTTATAAAACATTTGCTAGACCTATTCTTGAATACAGCTCACCTGCCTGGAACCCATACCACATCTCAGACATTAATACAATTGAATGCATCCGGAAATATTTTACAAGAAGAGTTCTCCGCTCCTCTGAAAAAAAACAAAATACCTTTCACCACCAGACTCGAAATCCTAGGATTAGAAAACTTAGAACTCCGCCGACTCCGACAAGACCTGTGTTTAACACACAAAATCATCTATTGCAATGTCCTTCCTGTTAAAGACTATTTCAGCTTCAATCGCAATAATACAAGAGCAAACAATAGATTCAAACTTAAACTTGATTGCAGAAAATATGACTTCTGTAACAGAGTTGTTAACGCCTGGAACTCACTACCTGACTCTGTGGTCTATTCCCAGAATCCCCAAAGCTTTAACCAAAAACTGTCTACTATTGACCTCACCCCATTCCTAAGAGGACTATAAGGGGCATGCATAAGAGCACAAAAGCGCCTACCGTTCCTGTCCTATTGTTCCCTTTCATTATATCAAATTAATACTTTTGCTTATATATATACATATTTTAGCCTATATTTTATATTTTATACATATTCTATCCTATATATATGTTTATATGATGTGTTCTTGTTTTTATGACAATATTTGTATATACTGTTGTGACAAAATAAAAAAACAAAAAAAAATAAAAAAACAAAAAAATACAGCTAACTAAAGAGTCATTGACAGATATGGGCAGACCTAGAAATTGAACAAAAAAACAAACAAACAAATACTATTTATCTAGCCATGGTTATTGCCTCTTTTTCATCAGAAAGTGCAAATTCTATCCTGTAAAGACCTGTCGTTTATTTCATAGACCAAGCAAAATACAGCAAGAAAGGCTGGACCTTAATTAAGGCTAAGTACAGATAGTCCTCGACTTACAACCACAATTGAACCCAATATTTCTGTTGCTAAGTGAGACATTTGTTGAGTGAATTTTGTCCCATTTTATGACCTTTCTTGCCAAAGTTGTTAAATGAATCAGTCTAGATGTTACGTTAGTGATACGATTGTTAAGTGAATCTGGCTTCCCCATTGATTTTGCTGATCAGAAGTTTGCAGAAGGAGGTCACATGACCCTGGGACATTGGAACTGTTGTAAATATGAGTCAGTTGCCAGTTGTCAGTTTCAGTGCCATTGTAACTTTGAACAGTCACTAAGTGAACTGTTGTAAGTCAAGGACTACCTGTAAAATAGTGAATGAAACCAACAGCATCTTTAATACAGCTAAAGGAGAATCCTTGGACCTCATCTAATTCCTGAGATTCTTGCATTGTAAAATGATAACTGGGAAGCAGATGTTTGAAGCTCACAGTAAGTTTAAAAATAATATATAGATTTTTTTTGACAATACATAAGCTAATAATTTTATAGTAGCATCAAAAGTGGTATTTAGCCGGTTCAGACTGGTTTGAATGAACCAGTAGTGGAAATCGTGGCACTCCAGCTGTATACTGTTCCATTTAGGCAGTGTCGTGTCCCATTCCCCCTCCGACGGCCAGGTCTGGGAAGTCTGTATCAAGTGTGGCCACGAAGCCTCTGCAGCTTTGCCAAATTCCTTTCAGATTTCTCAGGGCAGGCAGGAATCCAAGGTGTGACTTCAGCAAACCAGATGAGACTTTGCTTGACTCAAGGAATGCCAAAAAGCAGATCCTTTATATAGGCCATGGGGTGTGGCTCCATGACTCAGCACTTATCCAGGCCTGTCCTTCCCTTCCTTTTGCTGACCTCGCCTCTCAATTCTCCGGAAGCGGGGATCCGTTCACTGTGAATTCCCCTCCTCCTGATCTGCTGCTGGCAATTCTAGCATGTGGCTGGCTTCGTGCTCACACGCTGTAGGAGTGAGGTTTGTTTGTTCATTCCTGACATTCTGTCCGGGCATGGTGCCAGGGCTGGGGGCTGGAGGCATGCCAGGCCGTTCCTCTTCATTATCAGACTCTGAATTGGATAGCAGGAAATGGGAGGGGCCCGGCTGAGGAGAGGAGGGAGGACAAGGCACAACAGGCAGGTTTTTGAGGCTGGGCACATGTTTTGAGGCTGGGAAGGCACGCGCGTGAGCAAAGCACCTATGCTGAAGGCAGAGCGTGCTCACATTATCAATGCTGGGTGAACCAGTAGGTAAATTCTGTGAATCTCACCTCTGAGTAGCATATAATTTTTAAGTAAAAACATTTGCCCATTTTTTAGGCAAAGTCTTGACACCAACACAATTCCTCCTTCTCTCTTATGACCCAGCATTGGTGCGCAAGCAACACGTGCTGGATGGAAGTTTGACAACTTTTATTCAACCACCATCCTCCACAATCCAGCAATTCCTGGTTCGTTCTCCAAGATCTCTGCTCCCAGGTTACCCTTACAGTCCAAGAGCAAGGCTGAAACACACACGCCCCAACATGCAACTTCCGAGCAGTGAAAGTCCACAGGAGCAGCATCGTTCTAGGGGCAAGACTGGATCTCAAACTTGGCAAAGTTCCATGATCAATGTCAAAGCAAAGGATCAAACCTCAGTCCACACCAGCAAGGATTCTGGAGCAAAGTTCTTCTTGGAGCCATGGAGTGCTGTAAAATACAACATTGATTCCTGACAAAACCCTCTCCTTAAATGCTACTCTCCAGATGATCCAGGTGGGGCACCCTCCTCCCGAGTAGTTGGGTTGCCCTGTGCCAACTCTGCCTCCACTCCATTCTCTGCATTCTGAGATCGGGTGGGAGATGCATTTGCTTGTCTCTGGAGCTCTCTCCCTCCTCTGGTCCACTGCTTGCCCTTTCCATCTCCTCCCTCCTTCCTTGGTTAGCCTGCACCCTTTCCATCTCCTCCCCCCAGCCTGCACCCTTCCTCCCTGCCTATTCTTTGAAGGCCCAAGGGACCCAGGATTGCCTTGTTCCCCATGGGCCATAGGTAGTGGTGGGATGCTGCTGGTTGAACAACCAGTTTGGTGATCACACGCTTTGCGTGTGCCTAATGCGTGATGTGCATGCGTGCACAGTTTTACAAATACTAACCTTCTGTGTTACCATTTGGGAGTAACACAGCTGAGGCATGGCAATCCACTCTGTCGTGCCAATCAGCTTAAAAAATAAAGGTAAGTAAAGTGCAGGGGCAAGTGGGTGGGCTGGCCTCATCGTCGGAGTGAACCTGTTTGCCTGAACCAGTCCAAACCGGTAGAATCTCACCCCTGGCCATAGGGACGGTGCCTTCTCCTCCATCGGCCCCGGCTCCATATCCTCTTCCTCTTTGGACCCGGGCTCCAATGGGGTCATGACAATCTCCCAGGAGTAATTAACTACTCAATTCAACATACTACACACTCTTTAGTGTATTTCTAGCTTCTGAATAGGCCTACTAAATCCAAGAGCTAGTGACTGAGATAATTTTGTGTTTCTGTTTTGATACGTTTATGATCTGACTGCTTACCAGATATCCAGGATGGGTCTAACCTATTGGAACAGATCTATGTCTTCCTAAACCATACACTTAAATACCGTAGTTATTTCTGGACTGTGTAGAGTGACAAAACTGGGCACACATGCCATGGCTTTGAGCCATGTAGCTGCCATCTCCAACTTTTTATCCTTCCCATTATCTTCACTGCTTCTCCTAAGTTCAGTAGATGTAAGATCTGGCCGATACCTGCCAGCAATTTGTTGAAACAAGAGCCCAAGCAGAACAGAACAGAACAGAAACCTATTTAAATGAAGACCTGCAAGTAAACACTCCATGCTGGGAAAGCACCTCGCCTTCTGCTCTAAGAAAAAGTAGCTAAATCAGAACATGCTTCCACTGAGTGCTTTGTCTCAAAAGATTTGTTCACATCCCGCATGCCATATGGTTTTAGAGCAGCTATAATAATAAGTGTTCATTAATTATTAAGCTTTACTGTAAATAAATACAGAAAAGCTGTCTTGCTGTCACAGTATGAGGAACAAGCCGTGCCTGCACAGATGTAAGTCATGCATTCTTTTTTCCTGTTGACATCTCCCCAATTCTCCTCCTCCTTCTTCTCCCCATGTCTTTTTAAAGTAAATGTAATCATCACCCATTCAGGGCACCAAGATATGATCTCTCATTCCAGTGCATAGACAACAGAACACTCTTGCGAGCTTATCTTCTCTATGACTATAGCAGCCCATTGTGGCTCTTAAATATGCCTCATTTGCAATGCTTGAACCTATTTGTTTTATGGACTTCAAAAATCTATGAAAGACACCTATGGAAAAATGGAAATAAATCATCATCCCTATGGGTACTGGCAAAGGGACATGAGGATACAACTGGGACACAATAATTGGGAAAAATCAGGCTCCAACACCTTCAGATCTGCTTAAGCCCATTATTTTGATCGGTCAGGTCAAGCAATACTTGGTGATCCTATGTTATGTAATGCTGGATATGTTTACAGCAAGGCATGAATCAGCCATGGTTTAATAATGACCAAGTTTTACTTCAGAGGCTGAAGAAGATGGAAGAGATCTCTTAATTTTGTCCTCTCTGATTTTTAGTATCCCATCAAAATAAACTGGAGAGATGAAACTGTTCAGTCTGTACTGAATCTATCACTTCTCAGTCTGAATTACAAGTGGACACTGTGTTGGATTAAAACAAGGTAACTGCATTGATCCATCCATGCCAATAATTGTTGCAACTGAGATTATTGTTGCAAAAGAGATTATTTCAGTTTTGTTGCTGGACACGGGAAGAGGGCATATTCTGAGGAACTTCAATATCCACAGAGAGATTGCTTTTGCAGGCTACCTACAAAGCCTAACAAGAATCATGTACTGATGGTTAATCCATGTGGGAAGTTTTGTAATGGTCAATAACTATGACCTTCTCATCCACTCTCTTGTAATACAGTAGTCAATCTGCTATTTCCCGAGAGATAAGCTTGTAGTAACTGTTTCCGCCACTCAGTGGTAGACTTATTGTACAGCCTGACTCCAGAAGTTGATGTTACAAACTTAATTTTTAATTTCCAGTCCTGTCTAGAGAAAGCAGATTTCACTTCCATGAAAAATTCATTGATTTCATTCAGATTTTATTGCTCTATGAAACTGGATTGCCACTAAATGCAAAATAAATATATTGACAAGCGGTCAAGCATTTTGTTACCATTTATTTTGGCAGCTGTTCAGTTTCTGGTGAATTTAAATTACAGGCTTTGGACTTTGAAGATTTCTATGGAGAGTTTAAGAATCATCTGCAACACTGCTATATGCCAATGATGGCTAACCTTTTTGCCATCGTGTGCCAGGGTGTGGGGTGGGGTGGGGGTAAGGTTTGTGCATGTGCATGGCCACACCCATAATTCTATGTGCCCCACCCTGCGCATGTGCCTGCAACCACCCTCCCCCCCGCTCCTGGCACATAATGACCGGTAGGCCCATTTTTCTTTCTCACCTGGCTCCAGGCCCTCTCTATGCATCTGGGGAGGGCAAAAACAGCCTTCCCCACCCGCTCGGAGGTCCTCTGTAGACCGAAAATGGCCCATTCCCCAAGTTCTGGTTGGACCGGAAGTGGCATTTTTTGCTGTCCCCAGCCTCCCTCCCCCTCCTGGGGACAGCAAAAAAATCACTTCCTGTCCAGCTGGAAATTGGAAAATGGGCCATTTTGGGCCTCCAGAGGGCCTGGGGAAGGCTATTTTTGCCCTCCCTAGATGCATAGAGAGGATCTGGAGCAAGGTGAGAAAAAAAATGACCTTCCCCACCCACCGCAGGCCCTCCGGAGGCAGGAAACAGTCAGTTTCCCTACTTCTGGTGGGCCCAGAAGGCCCAAAAATCATCTGGCTGGCATGCGCATGCCCGCTGGAGCTGAGCCAGTGTATCTACTGATATGGCTATGTGTATCACCTGTGCCATAGGTTTGCCATCACAGCTATATGCTAACTGAAATAGTTAAGCCACACGCATAGATGGATGAAGGGATCAATGGTGGCATTGTGGAGACCCATCAATATTAATAGATGGACAGACATTTTCAGCCTTATATTAGGCTGATGTAGACCTCATTCATGGACATGATCCACAGAAACAATCTGATTTTCATTAATTACTTCTACTTTTTATTAATTGTTGCTGATCTTTAAAAATTTCAACTGTTCAATGTCAAGGGATGTAATGTGTGTTTAATTATTTCATTTTAATTATATTATGATAACCTTGTGAAGTGCCTTGAAGGATAAGGAGAGAAAAATCCAGATTTACAGGGAAATTCTTTCTTGACATCAAATAGGATGGACAGCCTGACCCAAAGAAAATTCATCCATTAAGGGAAATTGTGATTCCTGCATAGAAAAAGGTAAGAATGATTCAACCCTACAAACCAATTAAAAAGTGTATTCTTTTTTTTTAAAAAAAAGATTAAACTATAACCTTAATTTTTTTTCTAATCCTACAGTCTTTCTATAGTGTCCTACATATAAGCATCACATTTACAAAGAATTCGTTAATTCAGAGGGAAATATAGCTTGCGGAAGAATTGTTAAAACATTAGAAAGAACAAACACATTTTAACAAACACAATGAGATATTCCAGTAAACCCACTTTTCTTTACTCAATTTGGCAGCCAATTCCAAAGCAAATGAACACAAAGAGATCAAATCATGGCTTAATAACTAGAGAAAGATGATCAAAGAAAACACTGACTGGGAATTATGTAAAGATCTGTAAATTCCTTGCCTGAGAATCAGAAGAAATAATAATGGCTGCTCCTTAAAAAAGAAAAAGAAAAAGCAGAACGCAATGTAAGAAGAAAACAAACTGATTGTTTTAGAGAAACAACACAACTTACCTCCCTGCTTTTATTTTTCCCCGAGAGCTCTATTCATAAAGTCTATCTCCAGTTGAATCCTTTTTCTGTACCACCAATAGAAAAAGGCCATCAACATTTTGGTGCTTTAGCAAAATCTTCTTTGATATTCTCAGATTCTGAAAGCATAGAGCCAAGGTTTTTGAACCAGAAAAGATATGGTTCAAAAACCAGATATGTCCTTATCCCAAAAGTTTGATTTCAGTCTTTAGGGCCCAGTTTTAACAATCCGGCTGTATCTTAAAGATCAGCTGATCCAACCTTTCTGGCTTTGCAGAGAAGCGGAAAGGGTGGTGGTGGTAGGAGATGATTCCTGAAGATGAGCGGTATATGCACAGCTCATGTTGTGGCTCTAGCCCCCACCGGGCCTGGCTCCCTGCCAGAAAGTGACTCAGAGAGTGAGGGGGAAGGGCCATTGGGGCTCTGCAGGGCCGGCCTCTCTGGCTCAGCTCCAGGAGCCAGAGGCAGGCCAGGTGGAGGAGGTGACGAGGCCTCTGTCTCCTATATCTCCCCACCCAGGCAACGCTTCCAGACCCAGCTGTGGACAATCAGTCCTAGTTAGATCCCAGGTTTCATAGACAAGAGAGGCAGGAACAACAAAATACGGGGTGGGGTAGGCCTAGAGAGTGCTGAGTCACGGAGCCACACCCCACAGGGTATAAAAGCAGGAGGGGCTGCTGTACTACTTCATGACGGACAAAACAAACTGACTGGAGAAAACTTGAGCTGAACTATTGGACTGAGCATTTGGCCTGGATTACTGTTTGTTCCTGACTTCCTGGTTGCTCGGTAACGAGCTTCTGTGACGCCGTCATCAGGGAAGATAAAGAAAACCTTGGCAGACGTTTGCTGGTCTGCTGCCAGAGCTGATAGCTGCCGTGGACTAAATTGCTGGCTAATTGAGTCAGTTCACGTGTCTCCTGGACTGAGGTGGGGGGGGGGACAGAACAGCTCCATTTGCACTTCTGTGGTCCAATTTTGAACAGGCCATGGTCCATTAGTGACCTGGGGGTTGGGGGCCTCTGTTATAAATGGCCAGGGCTAGCATTTGAGGATGCTTTATTTAGGTTTTGGGATTAATTCTTAATTCTTCAGTTTTGATGGATCTCCCAGAGAAACTCTACAGTCATTGTTTAGCAATCTTGATCTGAATGGGCTCTGATGATTGGCTGCAGAATATGGGCATATGCTGTTGGTTTCCTTGAAGTAGAAATACAACAATAGTGAATCTGACAAGTAATGATTTACTGACCTTTTCTCATACCCCCAAAGTAGGGTACCTATGTTTCAATTGGGTTTGAATTGGACCTAATCGTCTTATGAAATGTTTTATCCTTTTGTTTTGATTTATGAAGAAAGATCTATTTGTTGATTATTTTAATGTTGACAGCTGAAAATCTGTGTTGCAAAAATGACTTTGACTTTGTGTCAGAATGGTCAAAAACTTGGCAACTCCAAATCTCAACCAGCAAATACTCTGTCTTACACATTGGAAAAAAGAATCTAAACACTAAATACAAACTCGACGGACATTACCTTACAGATGACCCCCACCCTGTCAAAGACATTGGAGTTTTCATATCAAATGATCTAAGTGCCAAAGCCCACTGCAACTACATAACAAAAAAGGCTTTAAGAGTTGTAAACCTAATCTTGCGTGGCTTCTTCTCCAGAAACACTACACTACTAACCAGAGCACATAAAACATTTGCTAGACCAATTCTTGAATACAGCTCGCCTGTCTGGAATGCATACTACATTTCAGACATCAATACAATTGAATGTGTCCAGAAATATTTTACAAGAAGAGTTCACTCCTTTGAATACAACAAAATACCTTATGCCACCAGACTTGAAATCCTGGGTTTAGAAAACTTAGAACTCCGCCACCTTCAACGTGACCTGAGTTTAATTCATAGAGTCATCTATTACAATGTCCTTCCTGTTGAAGACTACTTCAGCTTCAATTGCAACAATACACGAGCACACAATAGATTTAAACTTATTGTTAACCGCTCCAATTTTGATTGCAGAAAATATGACTTCAGTAACAGAGTTGTAAATACTTGGAACACACTACCTGACTCTGTGGTCTCTTCCAAAATCCCCAAAGCTTTAACCAAAAACTTGACCTCACCCCATCCCTAAGAGGTCTGTAAGGGGCATGCATAAGAGCACAAGCGTGCCTACCGTTCCTATCCTATTGTTTCCTTTCATTATATCCAATTAATATAGTTATTACATACTTATGCTTATATATATGCTTATATATAGTATAGTTATTTCATGCTTATGCTTATATATACTGTTGTGACAAAATAAATAAATAAATAAATAAATATTCAGATTGAATTTGTCTCTCTGAATATTTCTTGATAGGCAGCAGTTGGAAAAGTCCATTCACTTATTGTTCACGCAACTATTTATTTGTTTGTATCCTGCCTTTGTTATTTTTACGAATAACTCAAGATGGAGAAAATATCCAACACATCTTTTTCCTCCTATTTTTCCCACAATAACAACATCCCTGTGAAATGGGTTGGGCTGATGGTAAGTGACAGGTCCAAAGTCACCCAGCTGGCAGGACTAGAACTCACAATCTCCTGGTTTCTAGGCTAGCTTCTTAACTGCTAGACCAAACAGGGTCTCTTTATTTATTAGATTATTAATCCATTTAATTTACTATCATTTGCATCAATTACAATACTCCAGTGTTTCAAATAAAAGGTGTTTTTCATTTATTCTGAACCAAGCATTTTCTTGTGCTCTAGTACAAAGCAATGGCCCTTCTCCAAGGGAAATCCTTATACCGTAGACTCCATTGAGTCTGATGATAACCTTGATGCCTAGAGTGGAAATTGGCACAAGAAGAAAAATTAAACCCTATGTAGAAGCTGGGATAGGTCCAATCCTTGGACACTTAATTTCCTTTCTCTCATGATGTGCTTGCAAGAGTGAGCACTGCCAATTCGGTTAATACCACATTGTTGTGCTAAATGAAGCATAAGCCATGATACTCTTCAAAAATGACACTTGTTTAATTATACTGTTAAACTTACACTATAGGGGAAGTACTGGGAGATTGTGATAAAAAAACAAGTAAAGGGAAACACCAGAGAACAGAGAAATGTCTATTTTGCCTTTTTGCTAACTTGCTATTATGGGTAATTTTTTAAAAATACAGAATGAATCAAGGGAATAATGTTATTTTTTTCATGCAATTCTGTAATCCATTAAAAAAAACCCTTAGAGTTTTATTTTTAAAGGGTTTGGTTTTATTTGCTTTCAAAAAATTGCTGCCTTTTTATTTACTTGCAGGAGAAAAAATGCCTATCTTAAAAACATCTACATATTATTTACATTATTTTAATCAAGATCTATATTATAACAGGGAATTCTGCATACAATAATGCAGTATCCTTAACATGTTGGACAAAATTCAATGAGCTCAGAACAAATTCTTGCATAGAAATCATATCCACGTCACTAGATTAATGGGCCTTTGTTCCCATTCTGGAGGCCTCTGCTTATATTCTTATTTTTGAGTGCCATCTCAGCGTACCTCTGACGATATACACAGAGAACAAATAATTAAATTATGGATCTCAATGCTGGATCATCAGCAAAAAGTAACATTTATTCACATCTTACTGCTTATTTCAAATGGCATAAATAAATGAAATATGCTCTATTTGCAATGGTAGTCTTTGGGGAAAAACTGACATTCAACAGGAATTTTGAATGGATATTAAAATCAATAGATTATTAGGGGAAAAAGTCTTTAGTAAACATTTTCTGTTCAAATCCTGTCTTTGGGCTTATTGGACTCAAATATTAAAAAGGTTAGATTTGCATACGGGCGGGATAAAATATTCTCCTAAACAAGCACCATCGAAGACTGTTGTTGCTTTTTTGCTACTCCAGCGCTTTCTGTTGACATTTGGAGGCAAATGTAGAGCATAGCAAATGGAAAATTTGAGGAATATCTCCCCATTGGCAATAAGGGATTTATGCTGGCTTAAATACACAACCTCACCCTCATCTCCAGCCTTTTTACATCAAATAGGAAAAAGGAACACTGGTTCCTTTATTTCAAAAATCAATATAAACCTAGGATTTCTTGTGTTTTTTAAATTTAGCTTTCACTGTTTGGTGTAATGCAGACTTTTCTCAGCTTGGAAAGATTGTTGGAAAGGAGTAGCTCTTCTTTCTCCTGACATTTTAGCACACTTTCCACACCTTGAAGCTCTCTCTCTCTCAAGGGCCCTCTCCCTCACTCAGTATTATAAATGATTGCTGTCTGAAGTTCATAAGGACATAGCAAAATGTCCCTAACTATTAACTAACTAAAGGTGACTACTTTGGAAAGGCAGACGAGTTATTGAGGAGCAAGATTTTTTTTGTGTGTCTTCAATTAAGAGGTATGATAATATTATTCACTTTTTAATTAGTAGTGGACATACCTACTTGACAAGAAACTAATCAGCCCATTGATTTACACCACTTGAAGAGAAGGTGGTAACTTTCTACCAGACCCCTTTGATCTGTCATTTGTCCTGGGATTGTTTGGAAACTATCAAAACACTTTTCTACTCATGCTTCTGATGTAAATTATTTCTAGGATGTGGGGGGGGGTGTCTTGTTCACGGCTGGAGTGATTACAATTCTCCCTGATATTTGCTTCATAAAACATTTTGCAATCCATAAAAGTTAATTAACAACTGCTAAATCTGGCTATCAGCAGACCAATCAACCAACAGGGATGCACCACATAAATATGATTCATAGAGTAATCCAAAGCAGGGATCACCAACCTTTCGGACCTCAGGGACCACTAAATTTATAATTTTAAATCCCGTGGACCACTAATATGATCTGCCTAATGACTGGCTGGGTGGGCGTGGCTAGGTGGTCATGTGACTGGGTGTTCATGGCCAACTCGATGTCACTCACATCGAGGGGCACCTTGTCAGCCTCTACTCACCCCTCCCCTCCCAGCCAATCGCCTCCCCGCCCAGGCTTCTTAGGGCCCCAACAGGAAGCAGTTGTTGGAGCTAAGCAGGCAACACGAGAAAGAGTGGGCAAAACAGTTCAGTTCAAATTGGATCTGACTAAGAAGGAGGCTCAGCAGAAGCACCTCACTGAGGATTACAAGCATAGGCTTTCCAAGCAGAGGGAAGACCTGTGGGGTGCAAGGCCAGGTACAGGCACCTGGAGGCTCAGTGGGCTGAGATGGTCAGCCAGTTCCAGGCCATGAGGCAGTCCCAATGGAACATGGCCCTCCGTCTCTTTGTCACCAGCAGCACTTCCCTCCAGCCTTCACCCAAAGTCCTGTATCAGGAAGCCAAAGCAGACCCCAAGTCAGAATTTCTGTCCCCCTCTGACCCACACAAAAAGACCCCAAAAGGGGAGATTCTCTGCAGCAACACAAACATTCATTGCATGTATTCGTCCCAGGGGCCATAGTTTGAGGACCCCTGATTTAGTGCAATATAAAAAATGCAAATAATTTTTCTGTGGACTACCAACATTTTCTCATGGACCACCAGTGGTCCATGGACCACCAGTTGGTGACCGTTGGTCCAAAGCACTATTCCAGTAGAGAGAAATTCCCTGAGGATGAGCTCCAGCATGAGTCCAAAAAGCTCCAAAGAGTAAACCGAACCAGATTGGATCTTGCATAAAGCCTAAATCTGGCCTTTCTCAGATTTATTGAAAACTAGACAACCTGTGATTCCCTGGCTCATCATTCCAGAGATATTTCCTCAAAGCCTTCAAAAATGGGAGAACTTCTAATCTTGAAAAGTTCTAAAAAATTCAGCAAGATATTTAAAGAAGTCCGCCTTGAAACTAGTCCATGCTGAACTGCATAGCACAGTCAAACATGAGGAACTGATCACAGAAAATCTTCTATGATATTTTGTAGTGTGTCACAAAAGTATTATAATTTTTTCCGATTTCTCGGAAGTCATGGGTCCTGGATTTTGGACACATTCTGTAAGTTAGCCCATTTGAAACATCTTGCTGTCATTTATTATGACAGCAAGATGTCATTTATTATGTGCAGACAAGATGAAACAATAAAATTTGATAGCCAGACACTAGAAAGAAGAAACACTTAACGGTATAACAGAGTTAGAAGGGACGATGGAGGCCTTAGGAGAATTTATATCTTTCTGAACAAATGGTGATCCAATCTCTTCTTAAAAACCTCCAATGATGGAGCAACCACAATTTCTGGAGGCAAATCATTCTACTGATTGATTTTTTCCCTCACTCTCAGGAAATTTCTCCTTAGTTCTAGGTTGGATCTGTCCTTGATAGGTTTCCATCTGTTACTTTTTACCTGGCTCTCAGGTGATTTGGAGAATAGATTGACCACCTCCTTTCTGTGGCAACTCCTCAAATATTGGAACACTGCTCTCAAGTCAACCCTATCAAGATCCCTTCATTAGACTAAACCCATGATGACAAACTTATGGCACACGTGCCAGAGGTAGCATGCAGAGCCCTTTCCATGAGCACATGGCCCTTTGCCAGCTGGTCTTCCAGGCTCCATTGTGCACATGCGCGGCGGACAGCTGCTCTTCCGGGTTCTGGTGTGTGTATGCGTGTCAGTCAGCTGGTCTTCGCATAAAGACCAGCTGGCTGGCATGCACGCACGCTGGAACTCGGGAGAGAGCAGCTGGCCAGTGCGCATGCATGCGACAGAACCTGGCATGTGAATCAGCTGCTCTCTTCTGGGTTCATGCGCTCTGGTGCGCCTGTGTCCGCGCTCCAGTTTGGGCACTCCATGTCAAAAAAGTTAGCCATCACTGGACCAAATATACCCTGTTCCTGCAACCATTCATTGTATGTTTTATCCTTCATTCCCCTAATCATCTTTGTTGCTTTTGTCTGCAGTTTTTCTAGAGTCTCAACATCTTTTTTTGTATGCTGGTAGTCAGTATGATCTTACCAATGCAACATAACGTGAAACTAATACTTCACATGATTTTGATGCTATCTCTCTGTTAGGTATTAGAGTAGGACTGCTTGGATTTTTGGCAGCTATACTTAAATGGTTGACTACTAGGACAAAACTTCCAAGATGTCAAACTTTCTTTTTTAACTTTGTGGACAATATTTCAAAGCTCACAAATCAAGGCAATATAAATGGTGAGGTATTTATATATTGAACTTAATAATGGATAGACTATAGTAGGCATTTACTGCTTTAGGTGAAAAGGATTTTTCCCTCTCCAAATTATTCACCTTCAAAATTGGTTTCACTGAGAAATGAAAGGTGGACACTTTTTTTTAAAAAAAAAAATCTATTTAAAGGTGGAAGTATCTTAAATTGAGATAAATATAACATTAATAGATTTGTGAAGTATTGATTGAATAATCCCATAGCACCAGTCTCTATGTAAATATAAATTGGCTAGTGAGAAAAGGAAGAATATGAAACTTATATAAAAGCTAAAAGATACTACTGTATCCTTTATTCATTTATTGTTTTCTCAGTATTCTTTTTTTAAAATCAGGACATAATTGTTGCATTCATATGGGATGATTTTTAATAAGTCCAAAAATAATGATGTTTGGGCACTTTTGATTAAATTGTAAAGAATTATTTGAGTCATATTTCCCTGTTTTATTCTCATTGACATTATTCACTGCAATTTCTCTAGTTCGTTGCAAAATCAGTTGCAATAGATATCCTGCTATTTCTTCTCATTTGTAGGAACTTCCTGTAACTATCCACATGAATTTCAAGGATTTACAACTTTCTGCCCTCTTGTTTTCTTCTACTTAAGCAGAAATAGGAAATATTTTAGAAAGTCTATTGGAACCCATGAATTGACAATGATGAAGACATTTGACATGGGAATTTTCAAGTTATACAAGTCAACCTCAGTTGAATGCTTATAGAAGAGATGAAAGACTGAAGAACCTTATCTGATGCCAATTCAGATATAGTCTTGAGTTCATACCTGGATATGTTCCTGCCTCATTTTCTTAAGATTGATCAGCAGAAATTTCATTCTGGTGAACATTAGAGAATCCATTGTGATGAGAAACAATTGCTGATGATTGTGTTTTAATAATTCACCCTTCCTGTGATGAAGAAGGGACACTTCTAACATCCAGCCAAAAAGCCTATATTTTGAATAGTACTCGATAGCTACTTTTCTCATAGTCCTAGCTTGTGTTGTATTCATCACAATTTATTGCCAACCTTTGAAGAAGGACAACTGTCATCATATTACCACCATCATCATTGCATTTTCTTCTTTGTTGGTACAATTACTTTTTTTAAAGTAATTTTCCTCAGGCAACCTGATCCAAAGATACTCTCTCTCTTTTCCCTCCTTTCAACAGGATTGGAAAGGAAGCAAACATGTAAGATCAGTGGGACCCAAAATGTATCCCTGTATGAGAGTTGAGAACGACTAGCACATATGTGTGAGGGGAACCTTTACTTTTACCTTTATGAGTTTTAGTGTACAGTATAAATCAGTGGTAGTCAACCTGGTCCCTACCGCCCACTAATGGGCGTTCCAGCTTTCATGGTGGGCGATAGGGGTTTTGTCCGATACTGAAGACTTTCCTTTTTAAAAAATTTAATTGACTTTAAAAAAAATACATAGCATTATTTAAAAACATTTTCATTATGTTTTCATAAAATTCCCCGTTACAATTTAAATTTTTGAAAATATACTATTTGTAGAGAAGAGAAGAGAATTTATTGGCCAAGTGTGATTGGACACACAAGGAATTTGTCTTGGTGCATATGCTCTCAGTGTACATAAAAGAAAAGATACGTTCATCAAGGTACAACATTTACAACACAATTGATGGTCAATATATCAATATCAATCAATATAAATCATAAGGATTGAATATAAATCATAAGGATTGAATATAAATCATAAGGATTATGTATTGTATTACTCGCACATAAATTTAGTTCACGTTACGTAAGTGAAACGAAATAGCACTATAGTGCGACCGCAAACGAAAGAGCTTCATCCTAGAATAGCTTGCGCATCTCCCCCCACACCACCCAGCTGTAACAGACAAGCTGGTAGCCGGTGCCTCCCCCAAACCCAATCCACGATGTGCAAAAGGCATGTGCAGACGACGATACACAGCGCGTTACTGTAGAGCTGGTGGGTGGTTAGAAAATTTTACTACTAACAGAGATACAAAAGTGGCCAACAGGTATAAAAAAGTTGACTACACCTGGTTTAAATCAAAGCCTAGTAATCTTAAATAAAATACTCTTGTGTACCAATAAGAAAAGAACCTCCTTGCAAACTTTAGGGACAAGTAGGATGAAATTCAGACATAAGCAGTTAAAGTCAGTGTCATCTTTAAGATATTCAATACCAACTATTGTAAAGTTATCTAAAGATGATGGACCTCATATGGAAAAGCCCAACTATCCAATTAATGCTATCTATATTAAGTAATCATTTTGTAAACAATATAACGTTGTTTACCTTATTTGTCTAAATGTCTATGGAGATTTTTAGTCATCCAGATCATGGTTGTTCCAAAGCTGCTTTTTCAAAAGGCAACTGGACTTTCTTGGTTTTTCCTTGAAGATATTTCACTTCCCATCCAAGAGGCTTTTTCAGTTTCGCTTCTTAGCCAAGAAGCTTCTCCAGAACTGAAAAAGCTTATTGGATGAGAAACGAAATGTCTTCGAGAAAAAAAAGAAAGTAAGTCCAGTTGCCTTTTGAAAAAGCACCTTTGGGACTTATTTGTGTAATGACATTATTAAACTGCAGGTGAATACTCTCAAATGTAATAGTCATTTGTTAACATACATGTGTTCTCCCAAATAGTCTATTAAATTGAGGATTCACCGTAAATTATGTACTTAAAAAGCATGCCTTTTTTTCATCGGGTTTCCTCAGCATCATAGAGAAATATTTGTGAGTGTAAGCTGGGTAGTACTGGTTAAATTGCAATCTTAAATAAAAAAGCAAAATATTTTAAGAACAAACCATATAAATACTGTTTTGGGGGTTTATATATATTGCATTTTTGCTTGCATTTTGTTTCCGCTAAACAAGCAGGCTGGATGGACCCAGTTACATTGGGGAAAGGTGCCCATTAGGAATGTTTAAAAAAAACTGGTTAGGGATACATGACCATGGAGAAAATCTGTCTAGGGGTCATTATGAATTGAAAATGACTTTATGCTATATAATCAAACAATTAGAAATTTTAAATATGTTAATGCAATAATGTTAACAGATGAGTCTCTCCATCTGGGTTCAGTTCATTGCTGTTTGCCCTGTCATATCACTTTAAAAACATGCAAATTTGCCCCATTTCAATGAGTTGAGAGAAAATAAGCTTTTTAACTGAAAAAAAAAACATATCAGTTGTTCCCTAAAGTAAAGCTGAATTGTTGTGCTTGGGGAGTTTGTGTGTGTGTGTGTGTGTGTCAATTGTGACATTATTTTTGCATTTTATTGCTTGGGTAATGAAGAACATGACAGCCAATTTTGCAGCATAATTCTTGAAATCCGTCCCTTCTCTATCAGCAAGTGTCAAGAGAGAATTAAAAAGAAAGAGATAAACAAAAACAAGATGGGACTGTTTTAGAAATGGATGGTACTTGACTGGTGCCTAGCTCCTTAACTTGCACCTAGAGGAGATAAATGAAAGGTTGGTGGTAAGGAATGAATAATGCAACAATAAAAAATTGAGACTTTTTACAATCTGTAGTATGTTCCAACTGTGTTTGGACAAGTCTCAGTTGTCAAGCTGTTGTACTACCACAGATATTGCATTACCACAACTGGGCCTTATGTAACTAGATAAGAGCTCTATAAAATCACTAACACTTGGGAATAGCTAACTTCTAAAACAGCCTTTTATGTGCTACACAAAATAAAATTAGATTTCCAGTTCATATTGCAAACCTGTTCTTCGTAGTAAAAATCTATACTTTGTTTAATCTAAGAAACACCTCAATTTCCCGTCCTTTTCTTTCTCGCTTTGTAAATCCATATTAATTCTTCTCACACACAAGTATGGTTACTAAACCATAATTCTCCTCACCCTTCCTAATTTTTGTTACAAAAATGCTAGTGTTTGAGTTTGGTTGAGGCTCAGCCTCTTGTAACAATAATTCTTGATTACATTTTCTAAGCAAACCTTAATACAGGATTCAACTAATCACCAACTATTTTGATCCTAAACATTTGGATACCTATATTCCCATCAAGATTTATTTTTTAAAATATATACATTCAAAAAAGAAAAAGGGAAAAGGAGAACAAAGCTCTCAAGCATTAGGTTTTATATATTAAACATAAGGTGGCGCTATACATAAATTCATAATGTTAAGCAGTTAAATTATAAATAATTAAGTCATTTAATTCAAACTTAGAGAGGAAAAAGGATATTCAGAAAATGAAGTAGTATATAATCTCCAAACTTCCCTGGTTAGATATTTTTGAGCTTATATAAAAAATATCCAAAGAACTTTACAGTTATTGTGTCCAGACCATAGATAGGAAAACAGGGACAGTGAAAATATGACAAGTCCAAGGCCATCAAGCAATTCAGTGACAAACTGAACATTTGTAACCAACTCCTCAAGACTCCATTACAATACTTGGCTATAAATCTAATTCTAATTCAAGATAATTTGTAGCCTGAAATGAAATGTGTCAAATGAAAATATTTTAATTTTTCCAATAACTGACACTGCTTTTAATAACCAAAGAGTTACGAAGAATACTGAACTATGAATCCATGATTACTCTGCACCTAGCATTGTATTTTATCGCATGCTAACAACATTGTTCAACAGGATCATGTTAAATGTGGCTGTAGATACTTACCTCTATCTTATTTCATAATAATTAGTCTGAACCAGACCAAATGGATAAATTAAAGAGCTGGTTTGTACATATTGTTATGCCAATTTGAAGGATTTCAATTTTGCTTCCTGCCCAGCAACCATTTGGTTCTAAAATCCATAAGATTATAGTTTGATATCTAGTTCCCAAAAACTATCATCATCATCATCATCATCATCATCATCATCATCATCATCATCATCATCATCATCATCATGCCCTCATTCATCTTATCATCCTGGCTCCAAATTATAATTACACCATAATATTGAGACTCTAGAAAGAGGGCAGAGAAGAGCGACAAAGATGATTAGGTGCCTGGAGGCTAAAACATATAAACAACGGTTGCTGGAATTGGGTATGTCTAGTTTAATGAAAAATAGGGACACGGTGGCTCAGGGATTAGGACATTGAGCTTGTTGATCGAAAGGTCAGCAGCTCAGCGGTTTGAATCCCTAGTGCTGCCGTGTGAGCTCCTGTTACTTGTCCCAGCTTCTGCCAACCTAGCAGTTTTGAAAGCACGTAAAAATGCAAGTAGAAAAAATAGGGACCACCTTTGGTGGGAAAGTAACAGCAGCATTGTCATGTGCCTTTGGCATTGAGTCATGCCGGCCACATGACAACGGAGACGTCTTTGGACAGTGCTGGCTCTTCGGCTTTTAAACGGAGATGAGCACTGCCCCCTAGAGTCAGCAACGACTAGCAAGTATGTGCGAGGGAAACCTTTACATTTACCTTTTAGTTTAATGAAAAGAAGGACCGGGGTGACATGATAGCAGTGTTCCGATATCTCAGGGGTTGCCACAAAGAAGAAGGAATCAAACTATTCTCCAGAGCACCTGAGGGCAGAACTAGGAGCAATGGGTGGAAACTAATCAAGGAGAGAAGCAACTTAGAACTAAGGAGAAATTTCCTGACAGTTAGAAGAATTAATTAGTGGAACAACTTGCCTCCAGAAGTTTTGAATGCTCCAACACCGGATGTTTTTAAGAAAATGTTGGATAACCATTTGTCTGAAATGGTATAGAGGTTCCTGCTTGAGCAGGGGGTTGGGCTAGAAGACCTCCAAGGTTCCTTCCATTATTCTGTTGTTCACAAGATCAGCTTCTTATGTGAATCTGGGTCAAATGCAACTATTTTCTTTAAATGGATTTGACAGCATTCAAAACTGGGAAAGTCAGTCTTTGCTTTCTCTGAAATAAGCTAAGAATTTGTCACATCAAAATGTTGAAAATATGGCAGATTAAAGCCACCATCCTCATACAACAACTTTAATTTAACTAAAGAAAATCGAGAAATGGTCTCAGCAGTTTCTTAAAAATTCCAAAAAAGAGAGAAAGGAAAAAAGAACTAAAGATGATATACTGAGTAATATAATTCACTGTGGAAAGCAACAGAGGCATGTAAATGAAGAGCCATAATATCCACTTTTTTATTTTAATTAGTTCTCTTCTTTTTAAGGCATGATTATCAATTTTTGCTTATTTTGTTTCCTTCCTATCACGAATGCCTCCACTCTTCAATTCAAAAACCATGAAGAGACTAGGAAGGAGCATGAGGGGAAGGGAGGGAAGATGAGAATGGAAATGATAGAATACTTGTTTTTTATATTGGAAAAATGTAAAAACAACAATAAAAACAATATTGTCTGTGCAAGTATTACACTTGGGTAGCATGCTAATGGCTTTTGTTTTTATGCATTACTTAATGCCTATGGAGATTCTCAGTTATTCAGGTCATGATTGTCTCAAAGGTGCTTTTTCAAGAGGCAACTGGACTTTCTGGTTTGAAGATATTCCTTCTCATCCAAGAAGCTTCTTCAGCTCTGACTGGATGGTGGGGAATGGAAGGATTTAAATTCCTTGCAGACATCCGGACATTTGCATTCTTTAAGACAGTCATTGAGACCACCTGGAGGTTTGTCTATGCCCTCAAGATCACCTGAGTAATGCAAATGAGTGTAGAGCCTTTGTGGAACTCCTGAAAGGACTGTATTGTGGAGCTGTGCTTTCTGCAGGATGTTTTTCTCTGCCCTGTGTCCCTTCACTGTTGGGCACAGGTGCAGGCTGCTGGAATTGCATCTATATTGTCTGCATCTCAAACTGAAGCACAAATAGTTCCTGTAGTCTGCATTTTTTCCCCAGGAAATCCATTCATACTCCCACACTATTCAAAGGTTATTGATCCAAAGTGCATAGCTAAATGTCTATGGAGATTCTCAGTCATCCAGGCTGTGGTTGTCCCAAAAGTGCTTTTTCAAGAGGCAACTGGACTTTGTTATTTTCCCCTTTAAAGATGTTTAAGGATGAGAAGCAAACCGTCTTCAAAGAAAAAAAACAGCAAACTCCAGTTGCCTCTTGAAAAAAGCACCTTTGGGATATGCATTGCTTAATGCCCTTTCAGAGTCTTTGAAGTAACATTTAGAATAATCTGTCATCCGCAATGCTAAATTGTCAAGCATTTAAATATACAAAGAGATGCTACAGATAAGGTAAAGGGCTTTATACCTTAACCCTGTATGTGTTTTTCTCATCTGGCCTAGGGTTAATTTAACAAGTCTTTGTGTTTAACAGACAATTGGATACTATATCTGTCTGTCTGTCTGTTGCTTTCCAAGATGTAGTTTAAATAGAAGTGAGGTTATCTTATGTATTCTATAATGGGCAATATCAATAACTTTGAGGAATGGAAGGAAGAGTTTCAATCAGGCAACAGTCAGATAAAATGCGCAGCATGGCGGCGTTTTAAAAATCATGCTGACAGCGGGTTGGGTCTTTTCCCGGCCGGGAAGCCGCGGAAGTTTCTCCCGAGCTCCCCAGACCTACCGCCCCGTGGATCATCGTCCCGTCAGCTGGAGGGAGACCTTTGGGGTTTGCTAGACCCCCGGCTGTCGGGAACGGGGCAGGAGCGTCGGGCGAAGGGCGGACGGTGGCGGCCATTTTGGCTGGGCGGGGCGCGGAACGGCGCCCGCTGAGAAGAGCCCGCCGAGAAGAGCTGAGTCGGACCGCGGCTCGCCCAGACCTACCGCCCTGTAGATCATCCTCCCGACAGCTGGAGGGAGACCTTTTGGGTCTCGTTAGACCCCCGGCTGCCGGGAACGGGGTTGGAATGTCGGGCGAGCGGCCGACGGATGGCGGCGGCCATTTTGGCTGGGTGTGGCGCGGAGTTGCGCCCGCTGAGAGGAGTTAGGCCGGTTCGCGGTTCGCTACCAGGCGGCCGCTTGAGTCGCCAGCGGTCAATTACCCGGCGCTTTTGGCAGTGTGCCTTGCATCGGCGGAAGCGTCTAGCAGCAAGGATACCATCTGCGGTTTTGACATTAACACCAATGACATCGTTGGCGGCCATTACCATCGGCGGCCATGATCATCTGCAACGAACGGCGGCGGCCATTTTGGAAGGGCGCGGAGTGGCGCGCACTAGAAATGGCTGGTTTGCTGCAGCCGGCCATCATGACATTGGCGGCGGGGAGCGGTCCGCTGATCTTTTCAGCGGCTCTGTTAACAGCATTGATACTAACGACCCTTTCGATGGCAGATGTCGGGGTCCATTCTACGCCGGGGGGGGATGGCGCCCTCTGGAAAGAGTTGGACCGGACTGCGGTTTTACTGCTGGACTGCTTGTCATTACCGCGAGCGGCTGGACGGTTTGCCGCATTTTCTTTAGCGGCACGGCTACCGCCGGTTTGGACATGGACTGCTTGGGCAGGCGGAACTTTGACTTTAGTTGACAGGCGACACCATGGGCAGAGTCCACCAGCCCAACTTCCATCCTTTATTCCATCAGACTGTTGCCGTACCGGCCTTCTGCCATGGTCTGTAACTATTCGGGTTCTGCCTGTTGTCCGCGATACCATTTATCGACCGGGGATTTCCCTTTTTCCCCCGCTGTCATTTACATCTTAATTGCATGAAATATACGTCTGCCGAACTTCTTCGACTGCGAGGTTCCCCCGCCTCGCAGGAATGGCCCTCTGGGTTATCGAGGGCCGGCCTTAACGAGGAGTCTTGGGACCCGGAGAGGTGGCATGCGAGGAAGAAGAATTTGTGGGGTTTTGTATATAGGTTTTTTAATAAGGGTTTTTTAAAGTGGGGGAGGGTAGTGTCGGGTGGGGGGAAGAACCCGTCGGGGAGGGCAGATCTAGTCCTGGAAACTGTTCCCGGCGTTTATCTATTAGGTCCGAGGGAGGGGGGTGAGGGGTACGTTCCAGAGGTGGAAGTTGGTTCCATCTGTACGGTAAGTGGGAGGGGCAGATATGGCGGAAGCAAGGGGCCATATCGCTTTTTGGGAGCTCGGGCTTGCTGTTTAAAAGCGATCACGTGCTCCGGCCCCCCAGTCTTTTCCCGTTCCCCGGTAGGCCAGGATCCTCAGAGCCAGGGCCTCCGGTTGATGTTATGTAATGCCCGGTCCGTGGTTAACAAAGCCCCCCTGATTTGTGACCTTATTCAGGGGGAATCCACGGACTTTATGGGCATTACGGAGACCTGGTTGGGCCCCTAGTTGAACTGTGCCCTCCAGGTTTCCGAGCATTCCATCAACCGAGGGCCCAGGGTAGGGGTGGAGGGGTGGCGGTTGTTATGAAAGAGGGTCTGGAGCCGAGAGAGACCACTGTTCCTCAGATAGCCGGCTGCGAATCCCTTCTTGTGAAGTGGGGCCATAAGAATCAGATGGGTCTGTTGATCGCGTACCTGGCTCCTTGCTACGTGACTACAGCCCTGCCTGAGCTGCTGTAGGTGCTAGCCGGGGTGGCGGTGGAGATCCCCAGACTCTTGGTCATGGGGGACTTCAACCTGCCATCGGCCGGCTTGTCGTCTTCAGTGGTTCAGGAGTTCCAGGCTTCCATGACGGCCTTGGACCTGGTTCAAATAACTGATGGCCCTACCCACACGGGGGGATCCACGCTGGACCTGATTTATATCTCTGGACAGTGGTTTAATGATCTGGTAGTAAGAGATTTAGTGACGTTACCGGTGTCATGGTCAGATCATTTTCTCCTCCGCCTAGACTTTCAAACCGCTACTCACCACCGCAGGGAGACGGAACCAATACGCTGGTTCCGTCCCAGGCGCCTGATGGACCCTGAGAGGTTCCAGACGGAGCTTGGGCCGTTTCCTGAGGATCTTGTCCACGGCACGACTGAAGAACTAGTTGCGGCCTGGGAACAGGCCGCGGCTGGGGCTTTGGACCGTGTTGTGCCTTTGTGGCCTCTGACCCGGCACAGATCTCAATTAGCTCCTTGGTTCTCTGAGGAGCTGAGAGAGATGAAACACCGGAGAAGACGCCTAGAGAGCGTTTGGAGGTCCAGCCGTTCCGACGCTGATCGGACACTAGTTAGGTCTTTTTCAAGGACCTACCTAGTGGCACTGAGGGTGGCGAGGCGCTCCTACGCTTCCGCCCTCATTGCGTCGGCAGATAACCGCCCGTCCGCCCTGTTTCGGGTAATCCGTTCCCTCCTTCATCAGGGGGAGCAGGATGACCCCTTACAGGGACGTGCCGAGGAGTTTAACGGTTATCTATACGATAAAATCACTCAGCTCCGGGATAGCTTGGACCAAGATTGCGATGATCCGGATGAGATGACTGAAGCGCGTCTTGTTGATACCGTTTGGGATGAGTTCGATTCTGTGACTCCCGAGGACGTGGACAGGCTGCTGGGGAGGCTGCATGCCACTACATGTTTACTGGACCCGTGCCCCTCCTGGCTGGTGCTGGCCACACAGGAGGTGACACGAGGCTGGCTCCAGGGGATTATAAATGCTTCTTTGATGGAGGGGATCTTCCCCGCCGCCTTGAAAGAGGCGGTGGTGAGACCCCTCCTCAAGAAGCCTTCCCTGGACCCAGCTATTTTGGGTAATTACCGTCCAGTCTCCAACCTTCGCTTTATCGCGAAGGTTGTAGAGAGTGTGGTGGCGTGGCAGTTTCCTCAGTACCTGGAGGAAGCTGTCTATCTAGACCCGTTCAGTCCGGCTTCGGACCCGGGCACAGCACGGAGACAGCTTTGGTCGCGTTGGTGGATGACCTCTGGAGGGCCAGGGACAGGGGTTGCTCCTCTGCCTTGGTCCTGTTAGATCTCTCATCGGCTTTTGATACCATCGACCATGGTATCTTGCTGCGCCGGTTGGAGGGGATGGGAGTGGGAGGCACCGTTTATCGGTGGTTCTTCTCCTACCTCTCTGACCGGTCGCAGACGGTGTTGACAGGAGGGCAGAGATCGACCGCGAGGCACCTCACCTGTGGGGTGCCGCAGGGGTCGATCCTCTCGCCTCTCCTGTTCAACATCTATATGAATCCGTTGGGCGAGGTCATCAGTGGCTTTGGGGTGAGTTATCATCTGTACGCTGATGATACTCAGCTGTACTTCTCCACCCCAGGCCACCCCAGCGAAGCTGTCGAAGTGCTGTCTCGGTGTTTGGAGGCCGTACGGGTCTGGATGGGGAGAAACAGACTCAGACTCAATCCATCCAAGACGGAGTGGCTGTGGATGCCGGCATCTCGGTACAGTCAGCTGCAACCGCAGCTGACTGTTGGGGGTGAGTCACTGGCCCCGACGGAAGGGGTGCGCAACTTGGGCGTTCTCCTGGATGGACGGCTGTCGTTTGAAGACCATGTGGCGGCCATCTCCAGGAGAGCTTTTTACCAGGTCCGCCTGGTGCGCCAGTTGCGCCCCTTTCTGGACCGGGATGCCTTATGCACGGTCACTCATGCTCTCGTCACTTCCCGCCTGGATTATTGCAATGCTCTCTACATGGGGCTACCCCTGAGGTGCACCCGGAGACTTCAGCTAGTCCAGAATGCAGCTGTGCGGGTGATTGAGGGAGCACCACATTGCTCCCGGGTAACACCACTCCTGCGCAGTCTGCACTGGCTACCTGTGGTCTTTCGGGTGCGCTTCAAGGTTCTGGTTACCACCTTTAAAGCACTCCATGGCTTAGGGCCCGGGTACTTACGGGACCGCCTGCTGTTACCTTATGCCTCCCATCGACCCGTACGCTCTCACAGAGAGGGTCTTCTCAGGGTGCCATCCGCCAAGCAATGTCGGCTGGCGGCCCCAGGAAGGGCCTTCTCTGTTGGAGCTCCTACTCTGGAACGACCTTCCCCGGTTTGCGCTAAATATCTGACCTTCGGACCTTTCGCCGGAATTAAAACTTATTTATTCATCCAAGCGGGACTGGACTGATTTTTTAGATTTTTTAAATTTCTAAATTTTAAAATTTTAAATTTTTTATATTTCCTGTAATTTTATATGGGGTATTTTAGGTTGGTCAATTCGACGGTTTTAATTCGGCCACTATTGAATAGGTATTTTAAATTGATTTTTAACTGTGTATATTTATTGTTTTTATCTTGGCTGTACACCGCCCTGAGTCCTTCGGGAGAAGGGCGGTATAAAAGTTTAATAAATAAATAAATAAATAAATAAAAATAATTTTAAGTCCTGGCAGAATTATAATTTGAGAAAGCATCTCAGACTCGATCTTCTCTAGTTCTCTTGAACATATAGGGAGGGAGACTGTAGGCACATCATGATCTGAAAGATTCTGTTACTGTAATCTGTAACAAAAGTAGTAGTAACTTTCATAACTTTTATTTCCTACTCTGGTCCACCTCAAAAAGCTGACATCAATCTTGAAAACATTACATATTGTGAAATCTAATTTTTATGTCAAATACAATTGACATTTGTTAGCATTCATTCACAGCTAAGCCCAGACGCAACACCCAAGGAACTATATTAACACTTCAATTCTTTTTAATGGGACATTCTTCATATTCTCAACACTCTGTATTGGTTAAAGAACTCATCTGTTAGAACTCCTGTGGCATTCAAGCCACCAACAATTATCTTAATTTTTAAACTGAACTTGAAACAAAGACTCAGGAAAAAAACCCAAAACTTTAATATCTAGCTCTTTTAATATATCCCTTGCTTTTTTAGAAAGTATTTTTAGGGAAATTGGAGGATTGTAGTTCACTTGCCAAAATGAATGTAACGCAAAGGATATTTTGATAAATTATAATCACTAGCTTGCTACATCACAAGGCTAAAGTATCATTAGAAATGAATCTGGAAGATGTCTTCCTTTTTGAAGAAATGGAATGCTACTGAATATATGTTCTGAAAGAAGATACTTAGATAAGATGAAGCAGCTTCTTATCCAATGTTGATAATCCAGCAGCCACAAACTTTGCTTATGAGGTTTAGAGATTATGGGACTGATATAATAATGTGGCAGATGCCATGTTTGAAAGGCTGAAGTATTTCCATGCCAAGAATCTCTTCTCTTGTTATTCTTGTTCTGGGTTAATTTATTATTAATGGCACAAGCTCATCTCACAGCAAAACAGGGAGTAACTCTTCCAGAAAGCATCTTCCAAATGATGAAATATGATTTAGATTCCAAGGGTGTACACTGAATATCGACTGGCATGAATTATTTTAGTTCCTTTGATTTGACTGGTAACAATGGATCTAAACCCACTCACCTCCATATGGTGTATTAAGCTCTGATTATTAAACAACTTTTAGAAATACTGTGTTTCCCCAAAAATAAGACTCTGTCTTATATTTTTTTGAACCCTGAAATAAACGCTTGGCCTTATTTTTGGGGAGGTCTTATTATTTTGGGGTGTGTGGAGCAAGATGGGGCTCCTCTTGATGTCTTACCCGATTTCCAGCTCTGCATTTAAATATTTTCGTGGATGGCTTATTTTCGGGGTGCATGCGCTCAAAAGGCCGAATTTTCAGGGAAACAGGGTATTTGAGAGACTTTTGTTGTCTTGGAAAGTTTGCAACTGAAAATTAAACTCAAACTGAAAGGCTAGACTGTCTGATGAAGGTCTGACACTTTTATTTTGTTTTATTCTTTGCTGCTTCTTGTATTTTATTCCTTATTTTATTTTTTTAAATATTTCACAATGTTTGTCAAAGCATGCTGTAAAGATTTATCTATCCATTCTTATTACCCTTCAAACTAAACTTTTTAAAGCTGTGTGACTGATCAAAGCAAACAAAACCCAGAAATCAGCCTCAAAAAATGTACAGGATTACATCTTTACAACTACACAACAGACTCTGAAGTTTCTTAGTTGTCAGCTAGTTGTTTTTGTCTAAGAGCTACCAAATACACACAAAAAGGCAGTTTGTGAAGGAAGTGAAATATGGAGAAAAGGGATTGAGCAAGAACTTTGGAAAGGTCAACTGGAGGAAGGAATAAGCCACTTGTTTGTTGTTTAAAAGAGGAATCCACAACCTTTACGGCTTTAGTTCCTGGTGGGTGAGGGAGAGACGAACTGGCCCACACAAATGGGGGGCTGGCATGCAAATTGAGGTGCACATGCGTGCGTATCAGACCGTTGCTCACGCAAATTGAGCTGTGTGTACACATGTGTGCCACCCTGATGTTCAGGCAAGTTTAGCTGCATCAGTGTGTGCATGCTACCATGCAGCTCATACAAGTTGAACTATACTTGTGCATGTGTGCCACCACCGGTCACACAAATCAAGCTGCATACGCTTGTGTGCACTAGCCAGCTGCTCATGCAGCCTGTTTCCAAACATGCCATAGTCCCCAGTAGTGGGCTGCAGCCTAGGGATTGGGATCTCTTGGTTTGAAAGAAAGCTCCAAACTGTTGTGACCCAGGCCCAAGTAGGTAGTAATAAACTTAGTCCATGGAAAAACAAACTTTATTTGAACAGATGGGAATTACTTCATTCCCAGCGTCATTCAACTCAAAGTAAAACAAATGCCTCCCAACACAAATTCCTCAGTTATCTCACAAACCTTAGTCCAATTAGGCAAACTGCCAAAGGCCCTTCCTGGCAAACATCCAGAAGCCACAAAAACAAAGACGTATACAAAGCAGAAGATGGAGCAGAAGACGCAGCTACAACATTGTTTTCTGGCAAAGCTGAAACACTGGTGCTGGTCTCTTTTAAGCCTTATGGGAGGATCCAATCATCTCTTGGCCCTACTCCCGAGTTGTCCTCTCTGCTTGAGCTGCTCTTGCCTTCTGGCAGCTCTTCTCATGCGTACATTAGGAACAGGCTCCTCCTGTTCCTCTGCCTCACTACTATCAGTTTCTGGAGGCTCTGGAGTCCGCACCTCATTTCCCGATGGCCCTGGCCTCACCTCAGCCTCATCGCTGTCCGACTTCATTGCCAGCTCCGCTGCTGACAGACATACACGAACATATAATGGATGCCACTGAAATAGTTTTGCTTCACAAGAATACAATACAGAGAGTCCTCAACTTATGACCACAATTGAGCCCAGAATTTAAGTGAGAAATTTGTTAAGTGAGTTTTGCCCCATTTTACGACTTTTCTTGCCATAGTTGTTATGTGAATCACTGCAGTTGTTAAATTAGTAATATAGTTGTTAAGTGAATCTGGCTTTCCCGTTGACCTTGCTTGTCAGAAGGTCACAAAAGGGGATCACATGATCTTGCGACACTCCAACTGTCATAAATATGAGTCAGTTCTCAAGCATCTGAATGTAAATCTCGTGACCATGAGGATGCTGCAATGGTCATAAGTGTGAAAAATGGTCATAACTCACTTTTTTATCAGTGCCGTTGTAACTTTGAATGGTCACTGAATGAACTGTTGTAAATCGAGGAGTAGCTGTACTGTATTTTGTTGGTGTTAGCTAACAAAGAAAATAGCTTGTAGCGTTACATAATACAATTCTTTAGAGCTTCAATCCTGTGGCCATTTTGACAAGATTCCAAGGGTGCCCATATTGCAAATAAAATTTCTTCCCCCAGTTTGATCAGATATATAGGGGAAATTCAGTATTTGTAGTCTTTCCTTGTCTAATACTGTCTGAGAGAGGAAAAAAGAACATAGAATTCATGGATAAACACCAGTGGTGGGTTTCAAAAGTTTTCGCTAATGGTTCGGTGGGAGCATGTGACTGAGTGGGTGTGGCTAACATGACGGCACTCACGCCCACTCAATCACATAACACCCCCCATCTAGCCACGCCCGCAGGAAAAGGTAGGAAAGTTTTTTGAATTTCCACCTATCTACCCCCGCCCTTCCTTCGCCAGTTGCCCCTGTTTCCCCTCCTTTAGCAGCCCCAGCCCTAGCCTTGCTTTCTTCCCCACCACTGCCTCTTTGTTCGGGCTGCTTGCCTTCTGCGGCAGCTGGTCCAGAGTCCAGAAGGCAAGCTGGCTGAAGTTTTTGGCGGCCCCCATCCAGCTGCTGCTGCTGGAAAGTGGCTGGCAAAGAAGTCTCAGGCCACCGAAAAGTACCAGAGGTCACGGAAAAAGCTGCTGCCATTGCTACCATGTTCTTCGTGCATGCACATCCTATTGGACTTGCAAGGCAATGGGATGCATATGCGTGAGGAACTTGGTGGGTGGGGCGAGCAAGCAGCGACCGAGTGACTGGTTTGGGGGCATGGCTAGTTGGCCATCGCTACTGATTCGGTGATCTTGGCCAAATTTCCACGTGTGAACTGGTGCAAACCACATCTGATAAAAACCATGTTTTTATACAAACACAAGGAAGTGTCCTAGAAATGGGTCTACAGTATCTAGAAATATGGTATAGGACAGTGTTCGCAAACCTTTTCGGCACTGAGTGCTGAAATGGGAGCATGCTCACATGTGCATGAGGGAGCACCAGAAACCAGAAGAAGAGCTCCCTGGCGTGCATGTGTGGGAGTGCTGGAAACCGGAAGAGCAGTTCTGCATTGCACATGCGCATGCTGGGAAGCTGAGCTTCCGGTTTCTGGCATGCATGTGGGTGTGCATGTGCCTGCCGGAAACTGGAAGCCATCTTCCCTGCGCATGAGCACCAAGGAGCTGCTGTTGTCATTTCCGGTGCTCCCGCACACATGAAGACCAGTTGGCCGATGTGCATGTGTGCACAGGAACCCGGAAGACTGATGGGTGATGGCTGGCATGTCTGCAGATGTGGCTCTGCATGCCACTTCCGGCACACTTTCCATAGGTTCGCCATCATAGGAGTTAAGACTTTGGACTGGAGGTACTAATAAGATAGCAAATGAGGAAAGCAGCATTGCAGAATCACACCATCTATATTTTACATGTTGTACGTACTGTTTATGTAGAAGGGGAGTTGGGATATGGTGACACACCGCTGCTTTTCTCACTTTTACAGGATTCCTAGAGGATAGAAACTTACTCAATGAGCCATGATTCATATTTTAAATTAAGAAGGAATAAGAATTTTAACTCATACCCTAAAGCTATAGGACAATTCCACAAGAAAGGTGATCTTCCTTGAACAGATGGTTCCGTTGTGATTTTGGTTCTTACAATGGGAATTAAAACAACAAGGTGTGCACAGAGTTTCTAACGAATTAAGGTGGCTCCTGGATTTATATATTTTTGTTTGCAACCTGTAATAAATTATAAACTAATCAGGTGAGCTGAAATAGTATAGCATTTTAAGATGCAAATTAACTAATCAAGCGTTAGCATATTGTATGACCAGAATATATTATTCCAATTATTTCATTTTCTCATTTGTTCATATCACTCATCTCCCGAGACTGTTAGATCATTAGTAATAAATAGAAGACTAATTTACAGAACTGAAATGAAGACAGAGCTTTCTAGGGGTTAACAATATCAATGACTTTAAACCAGGGGTGTCCAAACTTGGTCCCTTTAAGACTTTTGGACTTCAACTCCCAGAGTCCCTCAGCCAGCAAAGCTGGCTGAGGAACTCTGGGAGTTGAAGTCCAAAAGTCTTAAAGGGACCAAGTTTGGACACCCCTGCTTTAAACTCTTGGATGAATTTTTTTAGACTATTTCCATTATTTAATTCAATTTGTCCTATTTCCCTTTTTATTACTTAGTCTGTCCATTTTAAAATCACATTTTCCATGGGCTAATATCAGCCAATTATTATTTACATGGTTGTCCTGCTTCCCCCCATCCCAGAAATAAATGTTTATGTGCTAATTTTTCACAACAATCATTTAAGTGAAGAAAATTGTTATGCTGCTTTAGACCAGGGATCTCCAACCTTGGTCCCTTTAAGACTTGTGGACTTCAACTCCCAGAGTCCCTCAGCCAGCAAAGCAAAGCAAAGCTGGCTGAGGAACTCTGGGAGTTGAAGTCCACAAGTCTTAAAGGGACCAAGGTTGGAGACCCCTATTTTAGACTGCTCATATCAGTGACACCTGTTACATTTTTGACCTACGTTAAGAGCATTTGTTTGAAATGCAAACACAGTGTGATAGAAAACAACAACAACCACCTTCATAGAATTCTTTCATATCTGGTCATTTCAGACAACTCCTGGAAATGAATCTACTCACCACTGTGATATGATCATTTATTTGAAAGTATGCAGTACTGCAGTGTTACTCAACTTCAGCAATTTCATGGGAAGTGATGTTATTCTTGGGGAATCCTTAATTTTCCCTCATGCTGTTCCTGTCGTGCTAAGAAATTCTCCAGCATTTGAGGAATGGTTGAAGAATTTCCATTGAATTCCTCTGCTCACAAATTAGAGAGTTTTGAAAGACATTTTTGCACTCTGTTCTATTGTCAAGCTTTTCCATCCATAGAAACAATCAATATTTTTTTTGCCATATTCCTTTTTTGGGGGGAGGTATTTTCTGTTTTTGTTATATCACCAGAGTTTCTTTGAAATCTACAGATTTTTGTTGGTGCCAAGTAGAACTATAAATTCATATTTTCTGCCGAGCCCTTGACAATGTTTGATCCTTTTATGACCCTTTCTATTTTCTTTTATTGTTTGTATTGAATGGATGAGCTGTGATTCAAACTGCTATAAAGAGTTTGAACCTTGGTTCAGACTGAGATATTCTCTTGCGTTCTCCACTTTAATGGAGTTTCTCCATTTTAATTATGTATTTAAAAGTTGCTACAGTTTTACAGTTTAATTAATTTTTTGTGGTAGTGGGACTCATTGACCTGAAGGAGCCATTGATAGAGGCATCTGAATTTAAATTTAAACAAATATAACAAGTGATATAAATATTTGTCAAACTGGTTGACCCTTATCTTTAAATAAGAAAAGCTTTTCTTGGAGCAATAAAACAGATCTGAGCAGAAATTCTGTTTTTTTTCCCTTTTTTTAAAAAACAAACTGTTAGTGCTATAATGAAATTCCCATGTGTTTCTGTGTTGACTAATTATCTTGCAATGGGCTTCTCAATTTGTTTTTTAATGCCTTTTTCTGCTAATCAAGAACTTTAACTTTGCATTGCATTTTTGAGAGTAATATAGTTTGATATATTAATAAATTCTATCATACTTCTTTCTTTTATGCCTTGAATGCGTACAGTACATTAAGAAAACATGGACATGCAGACACCGCATTCCTTTCATTTCCCCTCTTAATGGAGAATGTGATCTCAAGTGAATGCTTTCTGTTGACAATTAATCTGGTCTTTTTCTCTCCAACCACATTTTGAAAGGTTTTAGCTCCAAAAGAGATGCTGAGTATGTGAAGCTTTAAGCCAAGTAGGATAGCAACCACAGGACTTTCCTTATTTTGCTCATATTTTATTATTGAACCACCCAAAGGCCTTCTCTTCCCCTAGTGAGCTTACTGAGACGTACATGGCTATGCTTGAGAGAAGTAAAAGTATTTATTGTGTCTTGCGTCAGTTCCCTGCTTACTGTATATGATTTGCAACGCAGGTCTGCAGAAATGGAAGCAATAGTTAGATATGGTTGAGTTTGGTTCAGGACTTGTCAAGAACAGGTGTTATAGATAATCTTAGACAGTTGTCCTGAGGTGCCTCCAGATCCTGTAGATAACCAAGCACTGTCGGTCTGTGGGCACTCCTAAAACTAGGGCTCTGTGGTGCAACAGATGTCTAGCTGAGGCAGACCAGATCCATTTTTACTAGACCATTTAACGATGTGAATTGAAATAAATTGCTTTTTTTGTTGCAGAACCTATTCTGGATCAGTCACCGGGACCAGAAGTTTGGTCTTCCAAACTTTCAGAATTGTGCTGGAGCACCCATCCTCAGGGAACTTCTTTCTAGCACAGGGGTGTCAAATTTGATTTCATTGAGGGCCACATCAAAGTTGTGTTTGACTTTGGGGGGCTGGGGTGGGCACGGCCAGTTTGACATTACATGTGTTGGCAGTGCCTGTGGTGGCCCAAGCGCTTTGTCAGAGAAAACGCCCCCGTCCCCTAGGGTCCCATTTTCGGTCGTGACACCTTTGCAGCCCTTTGCCAGCAAAAAGGGAGCTCTGTTTTTTCTGGCAGAGGCATCATGGGCTTCTCCTTCGCTGTTTCCAGGGCAGCCCCACAGGCCAGATTTAAGCACCTCGTGGGCCAGATCCAGCCCACAGGCCTTGAGTTTGACACCCCTGCTCTAGCAGAACGTGGGCTATTCTATGTGTACTATTTATGTGGGGCTGGTTGTACGTGGCTTTTTAGTTTTTGATTGGGGTGTTGATGACCAGCTATTAAGTCATCAATTGTGTTGTAAATGTTGTACCTTGATGAGCGTATCTTTTCTTTTATGTACACTGAGAGCATATGCACCAAGACAAATTCCTTGTGTGTCCAATCACACTTGGCCAATAAAAATTCTATTCTATTCTATTCTATATTGTTTCTTTCTGCTTGGCTCTTAAGTACTTGATAATCTGGTGGTAAATCAGCACTCCTGTTGCTTCTTTTGTGCTCAGGAAGCTTTGAAATACAAACCATTTAATAAAAGAACCTAGCATTTAATTAAAGAATTAAAGAATATTTATAAATTGCATTCCAGTTTATCACAATATATTTTTTGGGATACCTACTCATTAAAGATTCCAACATTGGAAATTTTTAAGAAGATGTTGGATAATCATCTGTCTGAGATGGTGTAGGGTTTCCTGCCTGGGCAGAGGGTTGGACTAGAAGGCCTCCAAGGTCCCTTCCAACTCTGTTGTTATTAAGATTGGTATGGCTGTGCATTGTAATGTAGAACAGAGTTTCCATCTTACAGCTTTAAAAACAAAACAAAACACTACCCTTCTCTCCCTTCTTTGCAGGTTTCCCTTTCAAGCTCTTTCCTCTTTCAATTCAGACTAAGAGGAAAAAGCAGGAAACTCTAAGCCCAATAATTCTGGTGGATTCTTTTCCAATGCTGTTGTGCCAGGACTCCAGCCACATATACATTTCAGCTCTCCCTGCCTGCATTGCCTAATGATGACTCTTGCATTCATTTACTGCAGCTCTAGGCGTATAGCATGGCTGAGTGAATGCAAAGCATCAAAGATGTCATTTCTGGCATGGTCAATGTTTCAAAAGCCTCCCAGCAAGCCATATATCACATTATATTGATATGGTTCCACAAGGCTGCCACATCTGGCATTTGATTTATGGCTTTAAGGTGTTCCTTGTTATTATTTCTTAAAAGCACACACACATATACCTCTTAACAGTCAACAAGGAATCAAAGGAAATTATTGTTTTACGGTGTGTGATGTGCAGACAACTCTTGCTTAACAAAAGTGAATCCAGAACGTATATTGTTCCAAGAGATTAGAAGTGGGGGGGAAGTTTATTAGAAGTGGGGGAGATGAGAAGTAAGGGAGGAGTTGTGGTAACTTTCTGGGTTTCCTTGGTTATCGGTAAGGGTGATGGGATGGAGTTTGTTTTGCCTGTGATTTGGAAGTGTTGTGGGAAAGGTGGTATAGTGTGAAAGATTTGTAGGTCTGCTGTGAAGGCAATTGGCCAACTGGTATTCAAGGAATTTGAAGAACCAGTTGACCATCCAGGAATGATGGTGAAGGTTGGATGGAGCTCTTTGGCCTGGGGGAGGAATGCATGGGTTGGAGAGTAATAGGACAGACAATAGTAGTAACTGATGAGCAGGAGATATGGGAGATTGGGAGCAAGTTGCTTATGGGGAAGATGGTGCTGAGATCTTAGAGAAATTTTTCATTCCATGTCCCATAGTTCCTCTCCTACAGCCAGTTATCAGACATGGCTGATGCTACTGAATACCAAGTCAGTCTATACTTGCAGGGTCAGACCTAATTTGTGCTTATCTGGGAGACAATGAAGAAGATTAGGCAAGGAAGTTCAGAAAACATTTTGGGAAAAGAAAGTGAAAAACTATTTCCATACTGGTGCTAAGAAACCTACATGAAGATATTAGTAAAGTCATCAGGACACTGAACAAGGAGTTTTAAAAACTTTTCAATCCTGAAATCCTTGATTAAAACATAAAGCTGTAGTGATTAAAAAAATGCTTCTGCATATAAGTGACTTTATCTTGTCCTTACTCTACATGGAACTCCATCTAATTCCTGCACAATCCTATAATTCCTAGATTTGAAAAACTCCACACCTGAGAACACAAGTGGATGATCATTTTTAGGTTAAGCATCACTCTTGGTTTCGGAATGGGATTCAATGAAACAGATAGAATAGAACAGAATATCAGAGTTGGAAGGGACCTACGAGGTGTTCTAGTCCAACCCCCTGCTCAGGCAGAAAGCCCAATACCTAGAATCTATCCAGCAGGTTCTGACAGGTTCTGGAGAACCGGTCACAGAAATTTTGAGCAGTTCAGAGAACTGGCAGTGGAAATTTTGAGTAATTCAGAGAACCGGCAAATACCACCTCTGGCTGGTCCCAGAGTGGGGTGGGAATGGGGATTTTGCAATATCCTTCCCCCAGGAGTAGGGAGGGAATGGGGATTTTGCAGTATCCTTCCCCTGGAGTGGGGTGGGAATGGAGATTTTGCAGTATCCTTCCCCTGGAGTGGGGTGGGAATGGAGATGTTGCAGTATCCTTCCCCTGGCTCACTCACCAAGCCACAGCATGCTCACCAAGCATGCCCACAGAACAGGTAGTAAAAAAATTTGAAACCCAGCACTGACTGTAACCATTTGGCTTTAGTAAAAGTATACCTTTTGCTGCAGATGGCAGTCGAGGGTCTTTCTTCCCTAAAAGTCCAAACTGGGACCGGTCTGACATGAGGTCTCCCTACGCGGGCAGGGGCAGGATAGAAAAAGCATTTATTTTAATGTTATTTTAAAAGTAAATATACTTTCAAAGGGAAAGTTTGAGAAAAAAGTCATTCCTAGGCATGGTAGGCATGTCTACCTAAAACATATTAAGTAAAGTAAAAATGAATATTCCTCCAGTATTTATGGTAATAATTTCCCCCTTTCTATGTCCAAAGGTGTAATTTAATAACAAGTTTCACAGGTGTTCAAATGAAGGATTTATGGGGGTACAAATACTAAAGTAAAAAAGCAGACAAAGGAGAAATAAGCTGCAGTTATTTTCTCTCTGTCAGTAACAAACAGAGAAGTTAATGTATAGTTGGATCCGTTTAAAAACCTCTTCCTCTTTCCCTCCTTTATTAATATTGCATTATATACATTTAAAGGTAAAGGTAAAGGTTCCCCTCGCACATACGTGGTAGTCGTTCCTGACTTTAGGGGGCAGTGCTCATCTCCGTTTCAAAGCCAGTGCTGCCCAAAGACGTCTCCGTGGTCATGTGGCCGGCATAACTCAATGCCAAAGGCGCACGGAATGCTGTTACCTTCCCACCAAAGGTGGTCCCTATTTTTTCTACTTGCATTTTTACGTGCTTTCAAAACTGCTAGGTTGGCAGAAGCTGGGACAAGTAACGGGAGCTCACCCTGTTATGTGGCAGCACTAGGGATTCGAACCACTGAACTGCCGACCTTTCGATCGACAAGCTCAACATCCTAGCCCCTGAGCCACCGTGTCCCTATTTGTCTGTCTGTCTGTCTGTCTGTCTGTCTGTCTGTCTGTCTATCTATCTATCTATCTATCTATCTATCTATCTATCTATCTATCTATCTATCTATCTACCTACCTACCTACCTACCTACCTACCTACCTATCTATCTAATTTATTTATTTATTTATTTATTTATTTATTCCCAATAAATGTTATGTGGTTCCATTCAGTTGGTTCTGTCCAGTTCAGGTGACTGTGGGAGGCTCCGTCCATCTGCCCGGATGTAATGCGTGAGCACTGCTCATGTGTGGAAGACCGTGCGCATGTCCAGGGGTGACACATGCAAGCAAAGTGAGTGCGTGTGCACACGCACGCACCAGTGGTGGGTTTCAAATTTTTTTACTAGCGGTTCTGTGGGTGTGGCTTAATGGGTGTGGCATAGCTTTGTGGGCGTGGCTGAGGAAGGAGACTGTAAAATCTCCATTCCCTCCCCACTCCAGGGGAAGGATTCTGTAAAATCACCATTCCCTCCCCACTCCAGGGGAAGGTTACTGCAAAATCCCCATTTCCTCCCGATCAGCTGGGACTCAGGAGGCAGAGAATAGATGGGGCCAGGGCCAGGCAGAATTTTTACTACCAGTTCTCCGAACTACTCAAAATTTCCTCTACCGGTTCTCCAGAACTGGTCAGAACCTGCTGAAACCCACCTCTGGTACGCACGCACGCTCACGTTTGCGAACCGGTAGCAAAGGTAAGTAAATCTAATTTCTGGTTCCATTGGGTTTTTCTGTGAGATGAATGATGTTTATCAGTTGGGATTTTTTCAACCTTGTGAAATTATACCATTAAAAAAATTGCTTTGCTACTCGGCACAACATTTCTAGAGTATGTTTTGATTAAAATACAGGAGTAGTAGAAATCTGTTAAATGCCTGGTCCTCACCTTTATTTCAGGGGCTGACTTTAATAGCTGCCACATAGCAAAATCAACAAATATATTTTCATCACTTCTCAGAATGCCACCTCTATATTTCTTTGTCTTAATTGCCTAGGTAAGAAAAAGCAGTTGACAACAAGTTTGTAAAAATCATCACATTGATTTTGTAGTCAACGACCGGCAAAAAGGAATGAAGAAATAATTTCAATCAAAATGGTGTGAATGACTAAACAATAGGTGTTAGACAATCGCAAATTTTCCTATACTGAAATAAAGTTTATTATATTTGATCTGATTTACTTTTAAAAAAAGTCATGCCTAGGATGGCTTGACTCAAAATACATTCATTTTTAACTTTTTCCCCCTCAGATCTTTAAATAGCTTTTCTTGCAGCATAACATTTTTTTTCTCTTGAAAAGTCAAATATGGAGCATTAAGGGTATAATTACCATTTTAATTATAACTCAATCATCCTATCTAGTTTGCATAGAAATTAAAACTTTTATGTTAGGGTTCTGAGTACACAGAAATATTCAAGAGGAATTAATGCCAAGGATTTTACAGTATATATGAACTTCACTTTAGAGCTTTTAATTTTCCTCTTGAAAAATGAAAATCTTCCACCATAAATATTTTTACAGCTTGGTGGTGCTGAGCATATGAGAGAGGTACACTTGCTTTGTAAGCTGCTGTCAATTTTTTTCCTCTGTAATACCATTTCAATGATTAAAAAAAGATGAGGTGGAAAAAAAGCAGCTTCATAATATGAAAGAAGTGGGGTTGAAGCTTGACACTTACATAAACAGGAAAAATCTGACTAACTTGGAGTGAGTTTAAATCTCTAGGGTCAGATGAAATGCAGTTTGTATGGTTATTTTTAGTTTACTATTTTTATAATCTTGTTTAGATTCACTATGATTGAAGTGGTATAAAAAGGCTTGCATATTAATAAATACATAAAGGACACAGTTCACGGCTTGGTTGAACATTTTTATGTTATTTTTGAGAAATCATGATAGATGAAATGTTGAAAATAGGGAGCAAATATTGTCCCCATTTTCAAACAGGGACAACATTAGCGTTTAGGGATCTTTGGACTACTCAATTTGTATTGGAAAAATTACCTCAGAAGATTCTAGAGCAGAAGAAAGACATACTTCAGGAAGCACCTCGAAAACAATCAAGAAATTACCAGAGGTCAGATGAATTTGTCAAGAATTTTTTTTTTGACAGACTAAACTCATTCCATTTCCTGATTGGATAATACTATACAGATAGTCCTTGACTTACAACAGTTCATTTAGCGACTATTCAAAGCTACAATGGCAATGACCAATTTCCATACTTACATCCATTGTAGCATTCCCATGATCATGTGATCAAAATTCAGACGCTTGGCAATTGACTCATCTTTATGATGGTTGCAGTGTCCCAGGGTCACATGATCCCCTTCTGCAACCTTCTGACAAGCAAAGTCAACGGGGAATTCAGATTCATTTAACAACAGTTTGACTAATTTAACAACTACTGTGATTCACTTAACATCTGTGGCAAGAAAAATCATAAAATTTTGGGCTCAATTGTGTTTGAGGACTACCTGTACCTTCATGCCAATAGAAATTTTCATTTCAGAAAAACACTGGACAAAGTTCCTTGATTTTAAAAAAAGCATTTGGTGAGCAAACTACATACAGTTGGGGCAGATGTCATGATATGTTGTCTCAGAAATTGTATTCTTCAATGGCTCTTCATCAAACTGTAGAGAGATATTGAGTTGTGATTCCAACAGGTTCAACCCCATCCCCTCTACTCTTCACTGTTTTTATTAATATCCCAGTGGAAGGACTGGTTATCAAAATTTTAGACCAGGGGTCAGTCAACCTTTTTATACCTACCACCCACTTTTGTATCTCTGTTAGTAGTAAAATTTTCTAACTGCACACCAGTTCCACAGTAATGCGCCGTGTATCATTGTCTGTGCATGCCTCTTGTGCATCGTGGATTGGGTTGGGGGGGGTGCTGGCTACCAGATCTGCTTGTCTGTTACAACTGGATAGTGTGGGGAGAGATGCGTGACTTATTCTGGGACAAGGCTTTTTTGTTTGCGGTCGCACTATAGCGCTGTTTAGTTTCACTTACGTAACGTGAACTAAACTTATGCGCGAGCGATACAAATAGTATATTTTCAGAAATTTAAATTGTCACAGGCAACTTTATGAAAACCTAATGAAAATGTTTTTAAATAATGCTATGAATTTTTTTTTTAAAAGTCAATTAAATTTAAAAAAAAAAGGAGGATGCTTCAGTATCGGACAAAACCCCTACCGCCTACCATGAAAGCTGGAATGCCCACTAGTGGGTGGTAGGGACCAGGTTGACTACCACTGATTTAGACCATGTGAAAATTTGTGGGTTTACTGACAACCTCAAAAGACAGATATAAAATTCAAAATTGAATTGAAAATTAGACAAATGTCAAAAAATAATGACCATTTAACAATACGAATACCATATAGCATAGACATCTCCTGTGATAATAATATGAATCCCGACGTCAAAATGAACACTCCCTGATTTATGCATTTGTCTCTGAATGTCAAGATGCAAGTATACAAGATTAGAATTTGCATCATGATGTCACATCACAATATTTGGCCATTTGGCCAAATACACAACATAGTGTCCACTTAATAAGAGGAGTTTTCAAATAAATCTTGGAATAAGCAATTGATTGCAAGCAGATATGACCCAACAGTGTAATATGGATGCAAAAGAGGAAATTGCAGTTTTGAGCTATAGCCACAGAATTTCATTGCCAAATAAAGATAAATAATAATTGACTTTGCTTTGGATAGAACTCATGCCCAATTCTGGAAATCACACTTTATGAAGGATTGAACCAAACTGGAATAGATTTACAGAAGGACAAAGGGGATGATCCAATAATGAAATCTCATAAAGAGAGATTAAATGAATTGAGAAGATTTAGCCTTGGAAAAAAAAAGGACTTAGGGTGTATATAATAGCACTCTTCCAATATTTGAAAGGATGTCCCATACATCAGTCAGTACAAAGCAATAAATTTCAGGTCTCCTGATTTTGCACATTTATATTACTTTTCATGGCTAGATTTGGTAGGGGTTTCATAGACTCACATAGACAAATACAGCCATATGAATGAAATTATCACCTATTGCCATTACAAAGTGGTGTTTCATATACCCCAGTGGCCAAAACTTTTTATTCCCACCCTTCCTACTAATTCATGATCTTTGTGCTGTTCTTGGTAGCCTGGAAGCTGAGAAATTCTTGAGTCTTTAAATAATTCCACCTCTGGCAGGTGAATGGATTTCTGTTAACTGGCAGATGACAAGTACAGGACTGAGAATAATAGGAGAAAAAAACGCAGATTCCAACTGAATGACACTAGATAGATTTAAGGGAAGATTAGAAAATCATCTGTCAAGGATGCTTTGATTTCAGTTCTTGCACTGAACAGAAGATTGGGCTTGGTCACCTCAAAGGTACCTTCCAAAGTGTTTATTCAATGACTCTTGCCTAAGTGGTCATAGGCAAGAGTGCAAGGTCAGTTTTACTAAACACCCACAAGACTAATCAACTTCTTTAAACTTAAAATAAGTTATCTATTACTGCATATGATTCCGTGTGTGTCACATAGTCGAAAAGTTTGAATGTTGTACTGAAATTCACCAGTATCACATTTATTATTATATACTTTATTCATTAAACATGAAACTCAGTCAACTGAACATTTAAAAGTGTGTCACAAATACAATTGACTGGTGCTAATGGTTGATACAGGTTGCTGCCAGCATCCTAGGTATCAACCAAGTACCTTCTTAAGATGTACGATGTTCCAAGTAGGGCAGTTTTTTGTAGTTCCGCTGGTGTTATTGCAGGAAGCTGCAATTTGTTGATATATCTTATAAAATTCTTGGACATGGTACCAAGTGCCCCGATGACAATGTGTATCACTGTTACATGTTTCATCCATAGCTGTGTAGTTTCGATATCCAGGTCGCAATATTTCATGATTTTTTTCCAGTTCTTTTTCTTTGACTCTGGCATCTCCTGGTACCACAATGTCAATAAATTGTACGTTTCGGTTTTCCACAACTGTGATATCTGGCGTATTGTATTCCAAGTGATGATCCGTCTGTATTCGAAAGTCCCACAAGATCTTCACCTTCTCATTTTCTATAACTTTTTCCACTTTATGTTCCCATGACTTTTTGGTTAGTCGTATTTTTTACATAATGACCAGTGGCTTAATTTAGCAACTCTGTCGTGTCTAGGTTTGTAATCAGTTTGTGCAATTTTGCTGCATTCACTTATTGTGTGAAAGAGTTTTGACTTTGTTGTTACAAAGTCGGCAGTTTGGATTGTTGGTTGATTTTTGTATCTTTGCTTTCACAGCATTAGTTTGTAGTGCTTGTTCTTGAGCAGCGAGTATTAAACCTTCTTGATGGTTCCCATCTTAAGCCATGCCCATGTAAAGTTGTCATCACATTTTCCTTCAATGTATTTCAAGTGCTGTCCATGCAAAGCTTTGGTTTTCCATCTATTTAATCTGTCATCCAGCAGATGATGATGATGATGATGATTAATTTTAGGCCAACTATCTGCCCTATCAGGTGACTCTGGGTGGCTTACAAGTTATAAAACCAGTAGAAAAATGATTAAAATATAAAAACATTAAAACTGCACAGAGCAAGATTATAAGAACTATACTACAGGTAGTCTTCAACTTACAATCACAACTGAGCCCAATTTTTTTGTTGCTAAGCGAGATGCTTGTTAAATGTGTTTTGCCTCATTTTATGATGTTTCTTGCCAGAGTGGTTAAATGAATCACTGACATGGTTATTAAGTGAATATTCCCCATTTTACAACCTTTCTAGCCACAGTTGCTAAGGAAATCACTGCAGTTGTTAAGGTAGCAACATGATTGGTTAAGTGAATCTAGCTTCCCCATTGACTTTGCTGGCCAGAAGATCACAAAAGGTGATCACATGACCCTGGGACACTTCAACCATCATAAATATGAGCCGGTTGCTAAGTGTCCTAATTTTGATCACATGACCATATGGATGCTGCAGTGGTTGTAAGTGTGAAAATCTGCCATAAGCCACTTTTCCAGTGCCGTTGTATCTTCAAATGGTCACTAATTGAATGGTTATAAGTTGAAAAGTACATGTAAAACTAGAACTAAGAGATGAACGGGTATGATGTTTTCTTACCCTGTCAGTTACCTCCACCAGAACTATGTCGGATGAAATACAGCTGTAGGAGAGGGAGGGGTCAAATGCGTCATCAGTTTAGTATCCCATCACGCCCACCCAGCCCTCTTTGAATTCCATAGACTCTTATCTCCCGCCAATTTGCTTTGACTGTTAGTAATTCAGATTCTCGTAGAAAGTGTTAGTTTCCAATAAAATTATATTCATTTGAACCACCTTGACTCCTGATTTCCTGTGCTTGACAATAGCTTTTGATTCCCAGTAAATCATATCTAATGGGGAAATGAACATTTAAAGAACTGGCTTGGAGCACTTCCCCCCCCCCCACCTCTTCCATAAAGAACCTATTTGTGAAGAGAGAACAGTTGGCAATTGAATTAAGAGTCAATTTTACTGAAGCGGTGAAATGCACAGGAATGCCATCACTTCTAATGTTCAGTTGGCTCTCAACAAAGGCTGGTAACTCTTCAGGGCAGTGGCCTCTGTTCCCTCTTACTGAGCCAAATCTTTTTTGCTTGTATGACAAATTAGGCTGGAGAAGGCCCAGTAACTCTTGTGCTCTTGTCCAGAGACTATCCCCACTGGATCACATCCACGGTCAACTCTTGGCCTTCTTCCCATTTCACAGCAGCCTCTTTGTCCAACACACACACACACACACACACACACACACACACACACACACACACAGAGAGAGAGAGAGAGAGACACAGGGGTTTTATCGACTGCCAGGGAAAAATTATAATCGAAGCAAACATGAGCCCCACATAGCTTTCCTGGTAATGCTTCAAATTTCATAGCTGACTGAAGAATATGGTGTTTCTTCCAATGAGTTATTTAGTCACTATTCCACCCAGGATATCCTTGATATTCTGAAGGGAGCATCTAACCAAGGATTTGCTGTCAATCCCTTACACACTGTACATTGTCAGTCTCTTATACACTGTACACACATTCATTTTCTCTCCTAACAAGAGGAGATAATGCTGCGCTGGTGAAGTAAAAGATAGATGATAAAAACAATTCTTTAAAGGGAGAAAAGAAATCAGACCCTGGAGGATTGGCTGGGGGAAAAAAATACGATCAAATGCTCCTGTTCTCCCACTCAAAATAGCACAATAAACTCTATCTGAAGTGATATACAGTTCAGAGAAGTATCAGAATATGTTTTGGCATTCCCTACACAGAACAGAGCACTTTGAACGCTGATAATTTATGTCATTGTGTTCATAGTTTCCTGTCAAGATTACAGGGCTGCCTGCTGCTATTTTGGAAGAGAAACGGGGATTATTAAAATAGGTGGAAATTACAAGTGGTTGGCAGATAGAGCTCCCAGTTTGAATATTTGACATCTCAAGCTAATACGAGACCATTCCATCTCACTTCCTAACCCCCTCCCACTTTACAAGTCTTTGCTTATATCATTGCTGTGCTTTTCCTTCACTAAGATTGGGGAAACATACAATGAGCTATTGTGTATTTTTTTATTTATTATTTACATTTTTTATTCTCACTTCTTCTTTTTTTCTTACCCCGGCCTGTTTTCTTTTCTTACTTTTCTTGACTTGCCACTGAAAAGCTGCAATACAATTCAATTGCAATGGAACATGGAACTAGGCCACATGCTACCACATGCCTCCCACCGACCCGTACGCTCCCATAGAGAGGGACTTCTCAGGGTGCCGTCCGCCAAACAATGTCGGCTGGCGGCTCCCAGGGGAAGGGCCTTCTCTGTGGGGGCTCCCACACTCTGGAACGAGCTTCCCCCGGGTCTACGTCAAATACCTGACCTTCGGACATTCCGTCGCCAACTGAAGACACATCTCTTTATTCGCGCGGGGCTGACTTAAATTGGATTTTTAATGTGAAATTTTATTAATTTTTAAACGGGGTTTTTAGTTTACGGTAATTTTAATTTCAGGCTAATTTTAAATAAGTTTTTTAAATGGTATTTTAACCTGTATATTTGTATTGCTGGTTTTATCTTGCCTGTACACCGCCCTGAGTCCTTCGGGAGAAGGGCGGTATAAAAATCAAATAAAATAAATAAATAAATAAATAAATAAATAGGCTATGAAAAGCATATATAAAAAGAAGTGGACAAAAAGGGTAGATGAGGAAAAAAAATCAGCAAAAAGCCTGGGAGTCAAATAAACAAAAGCTTAGCAATCAACAAGAGGAAAAAAAATGCAGCCCAACATGCTAGAAACCCATCAAAGCAAGAAAGCTTTTGCTTACTGTGGCAGAGTCTGCCTTCCTTCTAATGGACATCCCACAAAACCTTTCTCTCTACACTTACTTAACTATTTTACAAGAAGGATGAGTTGTGAAATTGCAATTTATAAAAGTGTGTCAGTTGAACTCCAGGTTAATCCTCTGGCTGGTAAACTATCCTGATTTTAAACCCTAAGATTCTTTATTATATTTATTGTCTCCATTAATCTTTCTGGGTTCTCTACAGGTAATCCTTGACTTGTAACAGTTCATTTAGTGACCATTAGAAGTTACAACGGCACTGAAAAAAAGTAACCTACAGCTGTTTTTTACACTTGGAACCATTGCAACATACCCCATGGTTACGTGATCAAAATTCAGATGCTTGGCAATTAAATCATATTTATAATGGTTTTGTAGTGTCCTGGGGTCATGTGATCCCCTTTTGTGACCTTTTGACCAGCAAAACAATGGGGAAGCCATATTACGTAATAACTGGGTAACTAACTTAACATCTGTGGCAAAAAAGGTCATAAAATGGGACAAAACTCACTTAACAACCATCTTGCTTAGCAAGAAAAAAAATTGGGCTTAATTGTGGTTGTAAGTCAAGGAGTACTTGTACTGCACACTAATGATGGCTCCAGTTTTAAGAGGTGCCCTTTTATTTTATTTTTTTTCATAAAAAAGTTTTATTTTTACAATCATATCAAACAGCTCATCCAATGTACAGTTATATACAATTAGTCGGGCTTGCCCAGTCACCACCCCCGTTTTTAACACTCTTCCCTCTTCTACCTTCTTCTACTTTCCAGACCTTCGTCTCCTTCTCTTATCTACATCCTCTCCTCCCTCCACCCTCCACCTTCCTTCTCCCTCTTCTCCCCTCTTCCTTCCTCTTCTCCTCTTTCCTACCTCCTACTCTCTCCTCTTTTCTCCCTCCCCATCGTTCTAAAATGGTAACTGGGCAGACCCAACCCTACATTAATTATATTTATACATCTTCAATAATCCCTGTACATTAACCATCACTCTATCCTTTACCCTCAACCCCCCAATTCCCCTCCCCCTTACCCCCCACCCCCCACCCCGACTTCCCAGAACAAAATGCAGGATATCAAAACTAACAATCATAATCCAAAATAATTCCTAAATTATAATCTCTAGTCACCCCACACATAATCACACTCTCAATTCCCCTCTCCTTCAAAATATATCTAATACAAAATATTTCCTAAATTTACTCATATGGTATTCGATATTTTTTTATCTGATACTTATTTTGAATATAAAAGGTGCCCTTTTACTGGATAATGTTTTTCTTATCACTAAGTACTGATGAGGACAATTAGCAATATTCTGATTAGTTCCAGATAATGGGATCTAGTAACTCTATCAACATGTATCCAATGCATTTTCTTTTTAAGACACCATGGAAAACGAGCATAGAAGGGCTGGAAGCATCATTTAATTATAAGAAGAGACCCAGGTTAAGCATTGTTAGGCTAGCCAGGATATGATTGGCATGAGTTATCTAAAGATGCAAAGTGCTGACTATGGATCCTTTGTTACCAGAGACCTTCATGCTCATTCTGAAATCATTTGGGACATCTACTGGAGTACATTTTCTATCCTCCACCTCGAGAAAGGGTAGCTACTTCTGCATCTCTTTTTGCCTTATTTCTACTGGGAGAAAATCCTTTGCAAGCAGAAAACTGTATGTATGTTTTTCAGACTTCCACAAGAGAATGCAGACAGGGGGCTGAGACCATGCACAAAAAGGCCTTCATAATTTGCAATACACTGCAATACACTATTCTGGGTCTGCAGATGAAAGTATTAGCTTTCAATCTCTGTTTAGATGATGCTACATTACAGAAAGACATAGCACTCATAATATGAGAACAGAGAAAATAAAAGCATAAACGAGAAAAGGACTTCTCAATAGGGCCAGTGGATGCCAATTCCTGTGAGTTTCATTCTTACCAAAAACTTTAACTGGAATGAATAAAGAGAAATGTCCATTGCAATTTTATAAATGGGGACAATCTATTGCAAAAAGACCAGTAATATTGTATGGCAATTCAAGGCTCAAGAACATTGGTACATTCTGGATTCTGGACTCTCCATTTTGAGCAGCTTGGTTTTAAATCCTATTTAGTTTCCTATAGGGCCCCTGGATAATAGCATATGTGGTAGTCCACTGAATTGGGAGAAAATAAAATAGCAGCTTCCCAACATCCTGAAAATATTGCTGTCATTACCACTGCCAGTTAGATCTTGGAATCCATTCATATATGGACCAGGCCAAGAATAGGATTTGTTCCTAGAACAAACAGGGTAGTAGAACCTATTAAAATAGAGCCATTTCAAAAACTAAGCAGGATCACATCTTCCTAGTACTGAACAGAATGATAGAATAACAAATTTGGAAGGAATCTTCTAGTCAGTCCTGCTCAGGCAGGAAATGTTATTCCATTTCAGACAAATGGTTGTCCAATCTCTTCTTAAAAACCTCAAGTGTTGGAGCATTTACAACTTCTGGAGGCAAGTCAATTAATTATTCTAACTGTTAGGAAAATCCTCCTTAGTTCTTGGTTGGTTCTCTCCTTGATTAGTTTTCATCCATTGCTTATTGTCCTGCCTTTGAGAAATAGGTTGATCCCTTCTTTGTGGCAGCCCCTCACATATTGGAATGCTGCTATCATGTCACCCCTTATTTTAATTAAACTAGATTTATCAAATCCCTGCAATCGTTCTTGATATGTTTTAGCCTCCAGTATCCCTAATCATCTTTGTTGCTCTTCTCTGCACTCTTTCTAGAGCGGGGATCAGCAACCTTAAACACTGAAAGAGCCACAAAGATCCTAACTGGAAGCCCACCATTCAATTCTGGAGCTGACTGGAAGTCCAGTTCCCCCACCATAGAGTCTCTTCCTAGCATGGCATCTTTTTTCCTCCTCTGACTGAAGGTAGGTTCCCCCCACCATAGAGTCTCCTCCTAGCATGGTATCTTTTCCTATACCTGTGCTAACTGAAAGCCCTATCAATTGTAGAGCTGACCAGAAAACTTGCCCCTTGCCATAGTCTCTCCTTCTGGCATGCAGTGCTTCCCCCCCCCCAACCAGAAGCTCCTCTCAAAATTGTGGCACCAACCGGCAACAGAGAGCCGCATCAGAGGGATGAAAGATCCACATGTGGCTCCAGAGCTGCAGATTGCTGACCCCTGTTCTAGAGTGTTTTAGAGTCTAGAGTTTTCTGTTTGCCAACAGATGGGGAAGCACCAGGATATTTCAGGAAAACATCCTAGAATCAACTATGTCATGTTCCACCTTATCTGCCTACAAAACATCAATGTGTCTACAAAACTCCAAGGAATCACAAATGACTTGAAAAAGATGCCGTTACCTACAGCAAACCTTATATTTATATTTTTTAAAAAATATTTGGAACTGAATCCTCCTGAAATCATTGGGACTCACATACTACCAGATTTCCTTAGTCTCAAAACAGACCTTGAGAATGATCTACCAAGCATTGACTATTTCTCCTGGGTAATAAAATCAAAATGACCTTTGTAACTTGGTGTGCTTTCTACCTGCTATGAATTATGAACTGCTCTTCACTGGGAAAATATTTCGTACATATATTACTAGCTCTTCGCAAGCCACAAAATTCTCTTCCAGAAAAAAGGTTATTCCCAATAGTCCACTGAGGATTCCCCATGTCAGGCCAATTATATTATCATCTTTAGTGTGCTGCGAGGAATTACTTTCAGGATGTTCCAGGTCATTACATCCAGTCATCAGCAGCTATTTTCCAAATGAAATAACCTTTGTAATAAAGGTGTTGTATGTCTTGTTTCTATCGATTCCACATTTTCAGTTGCACACCGCTCATGTAAGCATGTGTAAAGCTAGACAGAAAACTGTTAAAACAGCAACCAATTTAGCCACTGGAAGAACGTAGATAAAACCTTAATGCAATAAGTAAAAATATAAATGAACTCAATTCAACGTAGAAGCAAGTTGATCATTTGTTTCTGCCACTGAAGCTCTGAGATATCCACCTGAAAGTTACAAATGGTCTGGTCAGCCAAACCAATTGTCCCAAAAGCAGCTGTTGTTTTAAAAAAGATATAATTTACCTGAATTGCTCTGAATTAGGCCTGGAGATATATAGACAGAACAGGCCCAAAATTAGCTAACTATATTTGTGCAGAGTGCAATCACTGGCCTACATTTGTTAAAACTTTGGAAGAACAGACAGAACAATTTAAAATCTAGATCAGGATTGTAGAAATTAAAATTAAAATGATTGTAGAAAATATGACTTCAGTAACAGAGTTGTTAATACCTGGAATGCACTACCTGACTCTGTGGTCTCTTCCCAAAATCCCAAAAGCTTTAACCAAAGTCTATCTACTATTGACCTCACCCCATTCCTAAGAGGTCTATAAGGGGCGTGCATAAGATCACCAGCATGTCTACCGTTCCTGTCCTAATGTTCCCTTTGGTTGTATGTTCCCTTTGGATGCCCTGGTTTTGGGATGTTCAAGTCCACCCAGAACCCTGTTGGAGAGAGCAAATTTAAAGATGGAGAAACATACAGATTATTATTGTTGTTAAGTTGCTAAGTCATGCCTGACTCTTCATGACCCCAAGGACCACAGCACACTAGGCCCCCTGTCCTCCAATGCCTCCCAAATTCATTTTCATTCTGTCAATGACTCTACCTAACCATCTCATCCTCTGCCTCCCTCTTCTCCTTTGGCCTTCAATCTTTCCTAACATCAGGGCCTTTTCCAATGATTCTTCTCTTCTCATCTGGTGAACACTTGAGCTCCACCTTCAGCTAGATTTTTAGCTTCCCTCCTTAAATTAGTACAGAGAGATATGTAGGGCTTAAATCAGGGGTGTCAAACTCAGGGCCCGGGGGCTGGATCCAGCCCGTGAGGTGCTTAGTTCTGGCCTGTGGGCCTGCCCTGGAAACAGTGAAGGACCAGCATGCGGTGCCTCTGCCAGCAAAAACAGAACTCACGAGAGCTGCCCGAGCTCTATTTTCACTAGCAGAGGGTTGCAGGAGGCTGGCACAGGTGAAAATGGAGCTCAGGAGCCCATTTTAGCTAGCAGAGTGCTTGGACCACTACAGGCACCCCCAACACAAGTGAGGGGTGGCCACGACAACTCTGACCCCCTGAGGTCAAACACAATCCTGATGTGGCCCTCAATGAAATCAAGTTTGACACCCCTGGCTTAAATAATGTTAAATTGTAATCCCCTCCCATTTTGCCTCATGTAGGCCTCCTTAGGTCAAGACTTCCCGTGTCTGGAAAACATCATCTAAATAGACAACCAGGATCTAGTTCCAAAATGATAGCCTTTAGCCTTGGAGAAGGGAAAGGTGCAGAACTATTATATTCCCTTGGAATTGCATACACAATTTGATCTTTCTTACTTAGCACAAGGCCAAAATTTTACTTCTTTCAGGCTGAACATACTTTTCTTTGGTATCTGAGTGGCTCTTAGTGATCTAGTGGTACGGTAGAAGGCAGGGAAACAGTCCACGAGGTGACCTTTTGTCTTTAGGATACTTCCACGGCTTGGGGTGCAAAATGTCTCATGCACTATCGGATGAAAAAAACCATTGTCTAGTTTTCATCAAATGTCCTGACTCACCTATCATTTCCTGCATTATCTGTTTAAATTTAAGAAAGAAAGAAAGAAAGAAAGAAAGAAAGGAAGGAAGGAAGGAAGAAAGAAAGAAAGTTCACAAACAAATAAACAAAAAAACAGGGACACTCCAACCTTAGCAATACCTTCTCTCTCTCCCCAATTACTCTAAGCACTTAATTTACTCAGATCAATTTCTGTCAGAGGCTGATGGGAAGCCACTTTTTTTTTTTGGCTTGCCTGGGCAATGTTTTCTTTGTCTCCTGAAGATCAATCTGGTGCCATTGGCATTTATCCTGAGAACCTGTCATTACTTCATGCTTACTTAATGACCCCTTTTATTCATGCAGGTCACCCTGATAGGCAGGGACAGCATCTTTAGGCTTAGATGCCTTCTGACGTATTTTAATAACAATGAGCCTTTGGGCCTTGCTTTCTTCTTTATAGAAGCCAGCATTTATTTTGGATCTTGTTTCCTGCTGCTTTCTGAAACATGGAGATTGGATGAAGTTTCTATTGTGTTTTCCCCTTTCCTCAATGTCAGAAAAAAGCTGTAGACAAAGTACACACACACACAGACACACACACACACTTTTCTCTCGTTCTCTCTTCTCCCTAGAAGATATTTCAAAGCAGTAACTTCAAAGACTAGAAATGTCTTTACTTATACTCAGCTATAAGTAATGCAAAATGTGAAGACATAAATTAATGCACTTGGGTTTATTACAATTTTCTATTTTGCAAAAAGCTGGGGGAATATTCCATATTTATCACCAGACAGCATTTGACCACATACTGTGGCATTGATGGCGGTATCTATACCATTCTGTTTTAATTTCTATTAAAGCAACATAAAGCAACATAATTGTTTTAATTTCTATTAAAGCAACATACAGAGTCAAAAGATTTACCTTGCAAAAGGACACCTCCTTTTAGAGATACTTATGAATATTCATGTTTCCTTCTCCATATTACACCATCATTATTATTTTTTTAATTTAGTTATTTATGCAACAATCTGAGAACATTATGATTTTGACTTTAAAAGCTTCTATAAATTTACCATTGTGCTGCTTCGGATAGATTGGTATAGGCCAAGGGTCAGCAACCTGTGACTCTGGAGCTGCATATGGCTCTTTCATCCCTCTGCAGGGGCTCCCTATTGCTGGTTGGCTCCATAACTGATAGGGTTTTTAGTTAGGACAGGTAGAGGAAAAAGCATGCCATGTTAGGAGGAGATTATGATGTGGGAACCGGACTTCCGGTCTGCTCCAGAATTGAACGGGGGCTTCCGGTTAGGACCTTTGCTGCTCTTTGAGTGTTTAAGGTTGCTGACCCCTGACATAGCCTCTAAAAGGTGAATTATTTTAGATTGGAACCTGGAATGCAAATGGTTTTATATTTCTGAATTTCACAATATCATAACATTCTATCCAGTTGTAATCCACTGAAGAAAAATCTCTCTAAGAAGGAATGGATTATAATAGACAAAAACTCGCAAATAATTATTTAGCTGCAGAATTTCTGCAACCTTGGCTAGGTTAAGATTTGCTCTGTGACTGCTCATGCTACAGAGTAGCCCACAGAACAATGGGGCATAACATACACAGTCATACAATTCATCCTCGAATTATGTTTTGGAATAAGAATGTTATGCAAAGGGTAAGAAATAAAAGATTTGAGATAAAGCAGAGGATAGAAACACATCCAAATCTGAGTTTACATCAAAACTATACCTTTCTGTGCCTTAAGTTGCTGGTTCATTTCTGGATTAAAGGAATTTATTGTCTGCGAGCACACTATGACAATATCTTGGTGGCATGCAGGTAAATGCATTTGGCTTGTAAGGTAGTGCTTAGATTAGATAACTTTGCTACCATAAAATAGCATGCTTGGGATAAACTGGACTTTGTTCTTGGCGTATAGAGGCCAAAACCAAATGATGCATGTTACATGGGTGCAACAGGACTCTTCCGTTGTTTTAGCTTACTCCATCAGTTCTATCAATTTTAGCAGGGTGGGCATGCTCCAATAGATTGTTGGATCCAGGAGTTATGGTTTCTTTGTGACAGAGTGAATGTCCTAGGGAACAGATTCTGATCCTATCAGCTGTTGTTAAAAACTGGACTGGCTGTCCTTGAGGCTTTTAGGATGGCTGGTTAAGTGAGATTTGCAGTTTAATGTTGTTTTTATGAATTGGAATTGTATTTGTGACCTTGGGTCTTATGGCTATTAAATTGTTTTTAATCCATGTACACACTTTTTCTCAGAAGGGGAGCCACACAATTTGTTTAAATAAATAAATAAATAAATAAATAAATAAATACATACATACATACATACATACATACATACATACATACATACATAGTCTACAGCTTACTTATAGAATGTGTTCTGTGACAAATAATAATATTTGTAAATAATAAGTAAAAATACATTAGTGTGTATTAGCTCAGTGGCTAAGATGCTGAGCTTATCGATCGAAAGGTCGGCAGTTCAGCAGTTCGAATCCCTAGTGTTGCATAATGGGATGAGCTCCCATCTGCCAACCTAGTAGCTTGAAAGCACATAAAAAATGCAAATAGAAAAATAGGGACGAACTTTGGTGGGAAGGTAACAATGTTCCATGCATCTCTGGTGTTGAGTCATGCCGGCCACATGACCACGGAGACGTTTTTGGACAGCACTGGCTCTTCGGCTTTGAAATGGAGAGGAGCACTGCCCCCTAGAGTCAGGAATGACTAGCACATATGTGCAAGGGGAACTTTTACTTTTACCTTAAGCACAACAGCTAATTACTGCATGGTGGTAGTGCACACAGTGAAATCTGATTTAATGGACTTTGGATGCAGTAGACTGAATTTTATAAACATCCCTTTCCTCAAAATAACATGTCCATTCCATTCAAAGAAATCTGGACAAGGCACTTCATTTTATGCTAATTTTGTCTTAATTTTATGACATCTGTTGCAATTATCATAATTTGTATGATGTTCTCATTATGCAAATGAGGCAAATCGCATAATTTATATAATGGCATCATTATAGAAATCATCATGATGATATACTTTCATATTTAACAAACATTTGAGATTAACAGAACTTCCTCCCCTTGCAGATGGTCTGTTAGAATATATTCTGAGTTTCTTGAGAGACTGTAATGTCAGCCTTCACCTGTTTCTGTGTGCAAGTTCATTTCCCTGCAATTGATACATTTTTATACCCAAAGAGAAAGCATGTAAATGTTTAACCATGTTAGCATTCTTATTCTTTATGAGTCCTAGTGACACAAACATCCATGCATTCTACTTCACTGCTGTGAAATACATGCATGTTGGTGTTCAGTGACTTTACATGTGTATCATGCAGACAGTGAGAATAGAACAGAACAGAATAGAATAACAGAGTTGGAAGTGACCTTGGAGGTCTTCTAGTCCAACCCCCTGCTTAGGCAGGAAACCCTACACCACTTCAGACAAATGGTTATCCAACATCTTCTTAAAAATACATCAAGCAAACATAAAGCAGAAAACAATATCTTAAACAAAAAACTGCCAAGGAGAAAACCAATTCCCACCAATACTGACAGGACAAGCTACTACAGATAAACAGGGAACAAACTCCAGATTTACTTGCACTGATAATATTACCTAATTCAGTAATCAAATGTCTTATAACAACAACCAAAACCAGAGAGCACCAAAGATTCCATATGTATATTGTTAATACAAATTTATCACCTAGACAAATACAAAGTTAGTACCTTCAATTAAAAGCTGCTGTTAGGGGAAGATATACTTGAGTAAAAAAACCTAAAATATGAAAGAATACAGCAACCAAAATTTATTTACATAGACCAGGATAGATTGGGACCACAAGGTGTGGGAACAGCATCTTGACTAGTATGGTTTTTAGTATGACCTCACACCACTTTTCTTAAAGCCTTTTAGTCAAATCTATATAAAATCTATATATTTTTTTCATACAGCTCAGTTTTCAATCCTCTGGTTAATAGCCTTCAACATCAAAGGTCTAAAGGTGCAGATGTCAACTTGATTACTTTTTGTTATAGAAACAAGCCTAGAACATGGCAGCCATCACATTTATTTAGCGACATTCTACTGAAAGTTTGTGGCTTCTCAGATGTTATTTAGCCTGACTAGGTGGCTCACTGGCTAAGGCACTAAGCTTGTCGATCACAAAGGTCGGCAGTTCGGCTGTTTGAATCCCTAGTGCAGGTCTCCTGCATGAGCAGGGGATTGGACTAGATGACCTCCAAGGTTCCTTCCAACTCTGTTACTATTACAGTTATTGAACTACACCTCTAAGTATCCTAAGAAGCATGACCAATGTTGATGGCAGTTCAATGACAACACTGGTGCCTTCTGGCTTAATAACATCTTGAAAACCAAAGCTTGTTTAACAAGGGATACATACACTTATTTTTGGAAACATGTGGAAGAGAGACCTTCACCCTGCCGTAGATAGACAATGGCTTAGAACGATGATGACACCGTATTTTATGTCAAACACGATTCCCTATTTATTGTATTAAAATAAAATAATTTATTAATTTATTAAAGTAGCTGCAGAAATGTGTGTGAGTGGATCATTTAGGTTGACCCCCCCCCCATTTTTCATTGAAGTTCCTTCCTCCAAAATTCCTCAAAGGGGCATTTTTTTTCCTTCCTAAAATCTCCATACTCCCTACTGTGTAGAAAGTAGAAAGATAAAGAATTAAATCCCTTCTCTTGCCATAATCATCTGCATTGGAGAGTCAAATGGCTGCTTTTTAGAAAGTAAAAGGTGAGATTCAAAAAAACCTTTTAATATAACCTACAGTTTGATCTTCTTTCTGCTTGATATCAGTATCATTGACAAGAATATATATAAAAAAAGCATCTTCAAAGAAGCAGCTATGTCAGCTTGTAAAAAAAGCCTGCAATTAAAAGGCCCTTTACTGATCGATACACAAGACAATAAAATGCCAAAGAGACACTGGAATGGTTCCCTATCTGTCTGCTTCTATGATCTCAAACAACCTGCTTTTCATTCATCCTCTGTTTTTCTATTTTTTTCCTCTGAAAAAGGTGCAATTCTCACCACAAGAGGGAGTCAGAACTCAGCAGTAGCCCCAGTTAATCTGATGTTCTGCATTCTCAGGATGAAAACTGATTGCAATAAATTTAAACCTTCCTAGATGTAGAAGTGAACGTTAGCCACAAATAGATAAAGAAAGCAGTTTTGGAAGGCATGCCAGCATCCCAGTTTCAAACAGGATACAGACAGACAAATCTCTTGTGCTGCACATGAGCGTCACAGCTCTTCTTGGAGGTCAGGATGCTTGTTGGCTAGGGCGAAGTCAATAACAATCAGGTCTCATAAACAAACCGAAGATGTATTTTCGAAGAGGAAACGGCAGCTTTAATGAGGCTTCTCACCTTTTGAAATGTGGGCCTTGCTTTCATTCAGAGCTGCACAAAAATAGTATCTGATGGATGTGAAAATGGCTACTTTTAAAGCCATCTTTATCAGCTGATAACTCTAGGCTGAGACTCCAAGCTTTCATCTAACAAAATGTTGCTCTTTTCCTCCAGGGTAATGTTCCCAAACAAGCCCCTCTTGCAAAGATGCCTCAGAATAATAATAATTTGGTAGGTAGAGCAACTCCCACCACTGACTCTCCATAGAAATTGGTGTAAATTAGTAAATGACATAGTTATTGAGAGCCATACTGGGATGCACTGTCTTTATAGTCTGGAAACCCCCACCACCTTTAAAAAAAAACCACCAGTGTTTGAAATGCCAGAAGCAAATACTCTGAGACACACAGAACTCTTTTTCAAATGAAACATGCCCTGCACATGAACATAATGTTTTTTAAAATGAAAATCATGGTGGGCCTGCTCATATATCAAGCAATGTCCCTTGACTTTTCAAATGAAGAAGCAGAAAATTAATGGAGACACTATAGCTATGATCTAGCCAAGGTTATTTTTTTCCTCCCCATTTATTTCAAGGACAGATTTATAATACACTCTTACATATTTTCAATCATAAGCACAGTGCCTGTTCTAAGATATTTTGCATATCACTGTGTCTCCAAACTTCTCAAAGTGAAATTTACTGTGCCAAGTTGAATGTCAATATAATTTCAGATAATTTTACTAATATCTGTATGTGTGTACATATATGAAGTAGATGTATTTCTTTCCAAATAAGCTACTCACCTCCCATTCGGAAGGCTGAGAGTTCAATCGTAGGTAGCAGCAGATATTTCTTCCCAATCACAAAGAAAAAAAATATCTGCTGTGAACTCCATGTGGTGTCAGGAAGGGCATCCAGTCAGTAAACACTCAGCTCCATCCAGTCGCCCCAACTCTTCCCCGAATTAGTAATGGGATGAGAGTTGTAAAAGGGAAGTTACTATCATGCTAGCAGAATATACCTTGTTATGCTTTCAAAGTATGCATATACTGTAAGTTTGGAGAAATTTAATTTTTTTGAAAAGTGTTTTAATAAGTTGTTCCTGCTGATGCTGTTTTAATTGCTTTTAAATTAATTTTTTTGCATTTCCTTATTCTCATTGTTAGTTGTCTTAAATGTCATTTTTGGCAGGAAGACAGGATATAAATCCAAATAATAATAAAAACATCAGAAGTACTCCCATCATATTTTCAAATATTTTATTAAAGAAGCAAAAGTTTATATAAAAGGTTTAGCTTTCTTCTTCTTTTAACTAGAGGGTTCATTTAATGAAGTCTAATTTTAATCAGAGGTTTCCGAGTTAAAAATATATAATGAGGTATATATTTCTTTCTTTAATCTCCTTTGGATCTCATTGTTTATAGTTGCTTGTTTCTACCAGGAAGCCAGCAAGTTATGATGGTACATCTTTCTATGTTTCCAAAAAAATGGATTAGTCTATGGAAGCAAATACTAAAACGGATGTATGTGATTTTGTATTGCTATTAAGGATTTTTGTTGTTTTTGGTTTTTCCTCTACCGTTGCATGCTTCTATTCATGTTTTCATAGCATCATCTGCCATCATGTGTTGTTATACTGAACTATTCAGTAATACTTGCTTGTTTGACTTCCAACATGAAAATATTTTACTAAGTGCCTTGGAAAGCGGGAGGCACGATGGTTCAGTGGTTAAGATACTGGGCTCATTGGCTACGAAGCCCACAGTGGCGGGTTTGAGACCTCACACAATGGGGTTAACGCCCGTCTTCGCCTAACTCCTGCCCACCTAGCAGTTCAAAGGCATGCGAATGTAAGTAGATAAATAGGTGATCTGCAACATTATGACCACAGAAAAATCTTGGAACAGCGCTGGCTTAACAACCTTGAAATGGAGATGAGTGGCATCCCCTATAGCCACCGATGTCTACGGAGTAAAATCCATACGGACTCCTTTCCTTTTCCTTGGAAAATAAATTAAATCTGGTTGAATTTGCCCATTTTAGCTTCTTTTTTTTCAATCTTCATTTTATACTGTTTGCGAATTTTCTTTAAAAAGTATGAAGGAAAATTTGTATGCATTTGTATACATATGGTTTGTACGCAGTTTTCCTAACATACATACCAGTGGTGGGATTCAAATAATTTAACAACTGCTTCTCTGCCCTAATGACCAGCTGGGTAGGTGTAGCTTGGTGGTCATGTGACTGTGTGGGTGTGGCCAACTCAATGTCAGTCACATCGATGGGCGCTTCAACTTACTGTTACAATGTAATAAGGGTTAACCAGAGAGGCAGTTTCTGTAAGCAGGGCAATAAAGATTAGGCTAGAAACACTACCAGAATATTTCCTTCCTGCCTCCCTTACAGGATTAGCCCTGTAAAGTGGGGGGGGGGAAGAGATTTCTTCCAACAACCGGTTCTCCGAACTGCTTAGAAAGTTAACAACCGGTTCTCCCGAATAGGTGCGAACTGACTGAATCCCACCACTGATACATGCCTTTCCAAGTAACTTTCCCTCTTTCAATTCATTTCTGTAAGTGGTTTTCATAGTGTATGCATCGTGTGTATGTTAATCCTCCTCATGTATGCAGTTCTATATTGTTTTTGATAGGAGAACTATGTCACATAACTTGGAAAAAAATTGAGAATATTATAAGCAGCCATAAATAGATTCTGAGCAGGGTTCAGAATAGGGAAATAATGTAGGGCAATAAATTGAAGACATTTGTCCTTCGTTCCTACGGGAGATTTCCTTGCCTGCTTAGCATCACAACAATGGAGACACGAATAAAGTAGCTACACCTTTATTGATATTTACCAATTGTGGGCTTCAGTAACATCATAGAGGTATGCGGTTGTTGTGTACCTGCCTCGCACAGTTCTTGTTTCCAAAAAATGCTGTAGGACAGGAAAAAGTTTCTCCAGACTGTAGTTGCAGTCACAGTAATGGTGCATTTGTCACCAACAGTGTCTGTTATCCTTTTCTGAATGGCCAAGCAACCCAGCGAGGGCAAAAGTGACTTCAAAGAGGAACAGCTGGCTTTCTAATCATTGCGGCTGATGATATAGGCTTTGCTTGTGGGAACATGACACTGATGCTGGGAAGCAGCTTTGCTTCTGTGGGTGTTAAATGACTGCCCGGTTGCCTACAGAGAGATGACAGACATGGAGACAGTGATGAAAATTTGATGGCAGCTGCAATGGAAAACTCTTATGACTAAATGCTTAATAGGGATTGGGAAATGAAAAACAATGGCTTCTCTCCAGTTAGATGATAATTTTCTATTCTCCAGGCCCTCACCCCCTTGGTGATACTTCATTCATAATGTTCTGCCTGAACCTCTAATAGTTGGAAAAAAGAATATGAATATTCTGGTGAAACTCACCCATCCAGTAGAGAACACGGCTCCTAATATTTATTGTGCTTCTTCAGCCATTCTGTGATCCTGCAAGGAACAAGTATGGCATGAGCATTTTCCTGTGGTACTAATAGGTGAAGCATATTCTTAAGTTCCAAAAACCAAAACTTGACCTACCTTTATTTGGAGTTTGTGCTCAAGGGAAGTTCTTTCGTGCATAGGACAGAATTATTTTAATGTCCTTTGTCTGGGGCATACTTCTGCAATCTGTTAAATAATGGGAGACTGTGAAATCAACATACATTTTCCTATATTTCCCAGGAAGGGAAGTTCTGCAAGTGTTAGATTATGAGCACACTCCATTACTCCCTGTGTTTGCCAGGAAACCTTTTTGGAAGTGATTTCAATTTATATTTTGAGGGATGCTCACTTTTCTTTCAAACAGATCTCTTCCTTGCTTACCTGGGTGAGACGTCTTTGTGTTTGCAGAATCAATTAAGCAACAGTGTTAAGATTTATGGAGCTATGGGTGAGCTCAAAATTTCTCTAAAGTCTATGGAAAAATGTTGCTCTTTTTCAATCTACTGCATATACATTTTATAATGGCCACTTGATTTTTGTAACATATTCCCTTTATGTTAAGTTCTATTATTCTAATTCTAAGTTCTATATTCTAAGTGTTTCATCACCAAACATATAATTATGAAGTCCTCACTTGGTAGGACAGTGTAATATAGCCCACACTCAACCTCTTCAAAGTGTGATCTTCTCTCATAGCTTGAAGTTATATACTCCTGGTGGTTTGTTTAGTTGGGAAAAAAAATCAATTGTCCTTTGAGTTACATTCAACTCCTGTGACTTAATGGATACATTCATAGGGTTTTCTTGAAAACAATATAGAAATAAATTTCTGGATTATTGGAAGAATCCTAAAATGCAAGGGAAAGATTATTTTCAGGTTTTGGTTATACTTAGGATTTTTCATTAACTCATGCCAAACTCTTACTTCTGCCTATTTTTCTATCTATATAACATATAAGCTTCATTACTGATTAACCCTAACTCTACAATAGGTTTAATTTTTTTTCTCCTCTAATATTTCATAATTCAATTTCGCTTTTTCTTTCACTGTCCCACCAATGTAGTGATACGTGACAGTGACAAGTTCTACTGATGCAAAATTTCCATTAACGTACCTCTTGTCTCAGCGTCTTTGCTGGGACACTAATAGATGTTCAAGGTGTTTCTTCAAAGTGTTCTAAGAAAGCACTGCTTTTCTATTGGTTGTCTGGAACCTCCTTTCTTTCCCATAGCTAACCTGAATCTCTACAGATAAAGGTCTTGTTTCCCCAAGACTTTCATTGTCACCTTCCATAACTTGGGATGACTTTGTCTGTTTTGCAAGCCAACTAGATGCTTCTGTTTCACTGACAGATACTGAAATTCCAGAAGTTTTAGTTTTTCTTTAGTGAAGGAAGTTAAAGTTGTTGGAGTTAAGCAAATCACTTCTTTACTAATGTTTAGGAAGGGGTCCAAAAGACATTCTTCACCTATCAACATTACTTTTTATCCAAACATGTTATTGTAGTAAGTGGAGCAAGGCACGTATATATATATTTGTTTTCTGAGGTTTTCGCGGGTGTTTGTATGTAGGTCTTTGGTTATTCAGGTTTTTTCCCGTGTAAAATTGGAAGTGTCTTGGCGACGTTTTGACGAAGTCTCATTTGTCATCTTCAGGCTGGTGTTTACAGCTTCGTGCTTCTTCCCTTTGATCAGCATCGTGACCGCGTCATTTGCCCGCCCCGGTGCTGAGAGAGGTACTGAGAGAGGCACCAGGGTGGGCGAACGACGCGGCCACGATGCTGATCAAAGTGAAGAAGCAAGAAGCACGAAGCTGTAAACACCAGCCTGAAGATGACGAATGAGACTTCGTTGAAACGTTGCCAAGACACTTTCAATTTTACGCGGGAGAAAACCCGAATAACCAAAGACCTACATATATATATATATATATATATATATATATATATATATATATATATATTTATTTGTTTTCTGAGGTTTTCACGGGTGTTTGTATGTAGGTCTTTGGTTGTTGGGTTTCTCCCGTGTAAAATTGGAAATGTCTTGGCAACGTTAGACTTCGTCGAAACGTTGCCAAGACATTTCCAATTTTACACAGGAGAAAACCCGAACAACCAAAGACCTACATATATATATATATATGTGTGTGTGTGTGTGTGTGTGTGTGTGTGTGTGTGTATACTTGCAGACAAAACCCATCTGCAGATAAGCTGACCCTCATTTTTTAACCCAAATACCATTAAAAAGGCCTCACCCACAGATAAACCATGCTCAAGATTTTCATATGTTTCAATTTTCACAATTGACTTATCTGCGAGTAGTATATTTTTTTAATGGTATTTGGATTAAAAATTCAAGAGTCACTTTATCTGTATATGGGCTTATCCACAAATATATAAGGGATATACAAGTACTTTAAAAGCTGAAGAAAATACTACCATATATATTTGCAGATTAGTGCTTTCACAGAGAGTTAACCCAATTTTGGGGTGCACTTTGACACCTAAAATTCTTGGTTTATCTAGCAATATACAGGGTAATTTTTTCTGAATCCCATGAAATGAACAATTTCATGAAACATATTTCCCAGCTAGGTTGGATCCATCCAGAGATTGATTAATCTTTCTGTTTTGGTTTCTGACAGCTTCTTATTTTTCCAGGCTTCACTGGTTTCTTCCATTTCTACACCAGTTTGAAACATTAAGACATAATTTGTTTGAAAATTAATACTTTTGTTCTGCTCATTTTTTTCTAATACACAAGTTTCTGTTCTATATGTTATTTACATTTAAGAATTCTATTTTTTACATTTCCATTAATAAGTGGAGGTTTGATTTTGGGAATTGCTTTATAAAATTTGAAGAATGGTGAATCCTGAAAGACAATGGAATTTTGGCTTGAGGATTGGTTCAAAAGGGTGGAATTTACAGAAGTAGGTTTGAAGTTGTTTGCACTGCAGTGTGAATCAGCTGAATTCCTCCCCTGTCTCAAGCTCAAGCCAATATTTTTCTTTAGTTAAAATACCATATAATCTGATTCTTTAAATGTAGCCATTTGAGAATTCCTTTAATATATTTCTGAAATGGTGTGTGGAGAAGACTTATAGTTGATATTTGCTCATACTATCTTTAGATAAAATCTATTATAGTTTTGACCTATCACTGTTTTTATTCCCTTTATGTGCATCTGGTTCTGTTGATGCACATAAACTATTTAATTTGACCACTTGGTTCCACACATTTGTTCAATGAGCCTTGCTTTTGTGGCCAGAAATGGGTTAGAAAATGTCAAACATGGTTTTTAAAATAGGTACATTCACAGCACGCAAGTATGTAATACTGTAATTTGTGTAATGCAGAATAATGTTCAAAGTTAACTGTACTATAAAATAGCCCGTCTAATTCAACAAGCTGAGTACCGTACAAGGCAAAAATGAAAGAAAATGCAAGCTAAGGTTAGTTGGTTTGGCATGCAAAGTAAAATATATTTTTAAAAATTCTACAAAAACTATAATCAAAATTGTCAGAAGAGTTAAAATTGAAATATACTTTCCAACACCAAAACTAGGGTACACATTGAATAAACTAATAAATACGTAGCAAAACACTTCTCTTGGAGGATTTTCCATGCAGATATGGATCACAGATATTATTTTGCCATCCTGAAATACCACATGAATACATCCTTCCTGCTCTTTATGTAGTTGGTAAATTTTAACATAAATAGGAAAAATCTGAAAGCAGATAAAGATCTCAAGGAAAAACTTATAACAGGGTTTGCTATTTTTTTCCAACTTCCTTTTCAAAAACTTAGGAAAAACAGGAGAAATTTCACTTGAATAGAAGAAGAGTCCAAGACAAAATGACTATCAAGAAGGACAACACTGAAAGAAAATTCAGGTAACAAAATCAATCATATATATAGCCACATCGCAACTTAGTTATTTTAGTTACTAACTAAAAACTAGCAACACTTTCAAATTAGAGGACACAAAAATTGAATTGTTTTCTTGCTTCAGCACCCAAGTATGCCGCATGAACATATAACCAGCAAAGCACCACCAGCCTTTATCGCAGTCAATTGATTGACAGCCGTTCTCCAGACTTCTTTAATATTTGTCTGAATTCTGGGGGGTGAAACCTGGGAAATAGACATGTTGTACATTTTAAAGAATGATGTCCTCTTTGTCTAATTGTAATTCAATAGTGGGTAGATTAAAAAGGATACCCCCGCCATATCTTAGTTATGATGTCTTTCTTAAGAGCAAATATACTTCGATAATAAAAACAAAAATAGGGGTCTACTTTCTTTACATATGGAAGTACTATTAATTTGCAGCTGAAATATTGATGGTTCTTCAAAGGTCTCTATGCTCAACTTCCTTTTTTAAATAAATTTAACTCATCTGGTGGCTCTTAGTTATGCATAAGGGGAAGAAAATGGCAACGTCTTTGTACATAGTTTCAGCAAGGAACGAGACACTGCTGAAGTACAGCACCCTCTGGGCGAGCGTTCTGATAAAGTCACAATTTATGGCTAGAACACAAGAAATCACATTAATTTTACAGAATCCCTTCAGCTTGGTGGTGGCTACCTCAGAGCTCTCACCTGTGGCAAATGATTACATTTGCTCCTGCTGGGAATGTGACTGGGCAGACGAATGTTAAAGAGGGCCTGCAGCGCAGCCTGTGCTGCTTGACCTTTAGCCAGCTTCTTGCTATGTCCCGAGCCTTCAAATGTTCTCCCATCCACTCTCACAGCCATCACAAAACTCTTGATATGCTGCTTCTCCACAGTCTCCGAAAGGCAGACGTACCTCAGTCCAGACCGCAGCTCATTGAGCAACACCACTGGGTTCTTTTCACTCTTGGCGGTGGACGCCATCTTGTGCTTGTTTTGTTTAGGGTGGCCCATGAAGTCCAACGTGTGATAGAGCAGTTTCCCTTGACGGCAGGCCTTAGAAAGCAATTCGTTATTAACCGGGGTACAGACTGAGAATTCTTTATTGTGTGCAGACGGTTCGAACTCCTTGAACAGAGTGTCTGGGAAGTCTTCTAAGTCTGATGTAAAGTCCGTAGACGGGTTGAAACAATTCCCCATGGCAAAGTGAGCTTGAGATGCATTGGGAAACTGCACAAATGACTTGAGGGCTTGTTCAGCAGCTCTCATTTTGGCTTTCTTTTTTGTTGGACCAGTGCCTTCAAATGTATGTCCGTTGACCTCCACAGCAACTGCAAATACTGGGGCATGGACAGGGCCTGTTTGGGAAATCATTTTATATTGTAAACCAGGTTTAAGTTCATGTAGCTGAACCAGGGCATTCTTTGGTGTTACAGTCCATGAGATCTTCTTGCAGATGAGCTGAAATTTGCAGAAATGTCCACTGTTGCCCTCTTCTAGAGGCCTTTTTCTCTTAACCCTGGAAGCTGCTACTCTTGATCTTTCATTAGAAGTAACTGAGTGATCTTCTAAATTGCCAATGTTACGGTTCTCCTTTACTTCAGCACTGCTTATATCTGTTTGGGGAAAAAAAGCAAAAAAAAAAAAAAAAAGCCCACTAACATTACTGGAGCTAATGCAAAATGTACACACAAAAGTTCAAATGTATTGGTATAAATCTTGATTGAGATATTATTTTTTTAATCAGTTTGGCAAAACCTAGGTATATGGATAAGAAGAATTTCTTTCTTTCTTTAAGTAAGTATGTGTGGATTATTGAGTGCTGTAATGAATGCTGTAAGGCTTACAATAAATAGCATTAAATAACTTTTACACACATAGCTAAATTATTACCCTACCACAAGATGCAATACTGACTGCTAATAAACATTGTTTTAAAGGGGATTAAACTAATTTATAGAAAGTAAGCTTATTAATCAGTACAAGACAAGATGGCTGTATACTTACAACCAGGATCAAGGTCACCATGAACATGTATTTGAATACCATCTCCTGGGAAAATAGCTATATCTTACTGGTGTACTTCCCACAGACATCTGGCTTAGCAATCACATAAAACAGGATGTTGGATTGACTATACAGTCATCTGCTTTAATCCAGTAATGCTCTTATAGTCAATGTCAATGAATGATTCCAGGAGATAATTAATGCTTGAGTGGGGGCATAATGCTGCCTGCTCTGATACAGATGGGCTCTCTCTTAAAGAAACTCACCCTGATAATTTGATCATCTTTTTGCAATTATAACTTATAATTTCCCTTTCTTTAAGGAAGTAGTTGAGAAGGTAGTGGGAAGCTACTAGGAAACTATCTAGGAAACAAAATAATCTAGATTCTTTTCAATCAATATTCAGGCCTGTTTCATGGGACCAAAATGACATTAGTTGCTTGGGGGAATGACCACCACGACCAAGTTCTGAGGGACTGTGCTTTTCTTGGTCTTACTAAGCCCTTCAAAGCCATTCTGTCTACAAAACCTTTCAAAAACATTCTACCATGGCCTTATTCTGGACCATCAGCAATGGTTGGGGTAGGGCCTTGAGGTCAGTTCCATTCTGTGGTAGATGCATTCAAGCCCTTTTTATTCTCCATTGTCTTTGCAGATATGCCAGAGACTGCAGACAGACAGGCACAACATGTGGTAGTATGATTAATGGTGGGACAATACCACCAGTTCAAAATAACATCCATTTTAAAGTTGTTATACTGGTTACCAGTAGGCTTCTAGCACCAATTCAAAGTTTCAGTTGTTAACTTTAACACTCCACCATTAAGTCACATCAACTCTTGCCTCGCCATAAAAGAATCTTCCTATAATCTGGAAAGGGCCTCTCCAGGCAAGGTAAGAGTTGGTAGATCTTTTGTAATATTGCCTACAATATAAAATGATTGCCTTCTACAGATATATGCAGTTCCAATTCTCTTTGCAATCTAAATCAAGCGAAAGAGGCCTATTCCATTCAACCTTTGTTTTAGAACAGGGATGTCAAACTCAAGACCCAGGGGCTGGATCCGGCCAATGGGTGTGCTTAGCTCTGACCCATGGGGCCGACCTGGAAACAGCAAAGGATTGGCCTGCAGTGCCTCTGCCAGTGAAAATGGAGCTCACGAGGGCTGCATGCAGCCCTCCCAAACTCTATTTTCATTGGCAGAGGATTGCAGGAAGCCGTCGGAGCCAAAAACGCAGCTCGAGAGTCTATGTTCGCTGGCAGAGTGCTCAGGCCACCACAGGTGCCCTCGACATGAGTGATATCCAGATGGCCATGGCCATCCTGGCCACATCCACCCCAGCCCCCTGAGGTCAAATACAATCCTGATGCAGCCCTTTCCCACCCCTGTTTAAGACTGATTTAGACCACAATAGCTGGGCATTTATAAATTTGTTTTAGTTTATGCTGCTTTACAAGAATTTTTGATTTGTTCTTCACTGTCTAAAGTCTTCTAAGATTGGGGTAAGTTAGAAAAGCTTCAAGCAAGCAAGTGAGCAAATACATAATATTTGTAAAGCAAATGCTTCCCTCTATGGAGGTAGAATATGATTTGTATAGATAGTCCTTGACTTACAACCACAGTTAGGACAGGAACTGCTTTTTTGCCACAGTTGTAAAGCAAATCATTGCAGAAAGTCCAGTTGCCTCTTGATTGTCCCACCTTTGGAACAATCCAGTGGTGGGTTTCAAATTTTTTTGCTACCAGTTCTGTGGATGTGGCATGGCATCGTGGGCATGGCTTGGTGGGCATGGCAGGGGAAGGATGCTGTAAAATCTCCATTCCCTCCTCACTCCAGGGGAAGGATACTGCAAAATCCCCATTTCCTCCCAATCAACTGGGACTTCGGAGGCAGAGAATAGATGGGGGTGGGGCCAGTCAGAATTTTTACTACCAGTTTGGCGAACTACTCATAATTTCCGCTATCAGTTCTCCAGAACTGGTCAGAACCTGCTGAAACCCATCTCCGGAACAATCATTGCAGTTGAACCAGTTTCCCCTATTAAATTTGTTTTTGGGAAGCCTCCTGAGGTCAAAGGGTGATCTTGTGGCCCCAGGATGCTCAACTGCCAAAAATATATGTCAGTTGCCAAGCATCTGAATTGTGATCGTGTGACTATGGGGATTCTGCAATGTTTGTAAGTGCAACAATTAGTCATAAGACTCTTCTGTCCAATGCTGTTGTAATTTGGAAGAGTTGCTAAACAAATGGTTGTAAGTTAAGAATTACCTTTATCTGAAATTTAAGTCCAGATAAAATGTGTCTGTCTATCATGGTTCAGAATTTAATCCTTATCTTTCTGCTTTTCATACAAAGCTTTTAAATATAGAAATGTCCATTTCTTCAATCTCCATATAAGTGAGTAAATTAGGATTGCACAACATGCTTAACCCTAAATCTGGGCTAACAAAACACAATTGCTGTGTACACCCTATGCTCTGTCCAGAGTACTATGGTTTAATATGATAGCAGGATGCATATAACATGCTGAAATTTCTTTATTTTATTTATTTATTTTGTCACACAGTATATATATATATATATATATATTTACAGTATATATATTTTAAACAATACAGTAAGGTCTCCGCCATAATGTGTCCCTGGGAAGGGCAATTACTTTCTATACTAACTTAAAACCGATCTCCCCTTCCCACCCTCTCAAAGCAGACACAACCTATTGTTTCCAGTCATATCTTTCCTAGAAAATAATGTAGAAATGTAGAACATTTACCCATCTCTCCTCCTGTTTTAAACAGTTTTTACTGAACCAATCACTGTAGACAATGATACTGGAAGTATGAAGAGATAAGTAACCCTTGTTTCACACTGTATTCAGGTTCAAAAAGAATTTGTATTGATTCTGCACCACTGAATAGGAAAACACAAGGGGTTATTTGTATTTATATTTCATAATGCCTTTCCCAATCGCTATTCCCCTCTCTTACTTTCATAACGCTGGCTGCATGGTTTGTGAACAGAGTAAATTCATCTTTAAGCCTCCAAATTCTTTCATGAACAGACTGAGAGACTGATTCTGATAATACAAAGTAAATAGCACCCTTTGAGACCTGAGGGTTCCCGTGACCTTAACAAAATATATTTATCCCAGCCTGGTGCTCCGCAAATCTCCTGGGATTATGCACCCCAGAATTCCAAGCCAATTTGGCCAGATGAAAAGTGGTACCTGGATGTTTCCGGTTTAAACCCAACATTCTGTTGCCACACTTTACTGGTTCTCAAATTAGTTGCAGATGACAGTCAGTAATAGCCCCGCTTTGAATTGTAGCTTTGACTACTTTAAGAAACATCAGTGCTTGGTATACTTTACCTGACTCTGTGATCTCTTCCCATAATCCCAAAAGCTTTAACCAAAAACTTTATAATATTGACCTCACCCCATCCCTAAGAGGACCATAAGGGGCATGCCTCCTATTCCTGTCCTATTGTTTTTCTTTTTCTTCTTCTTATAAATATATGCTTATTCCTCCTATTATTTACTCATATATATGTTTATACACTATATAATCTTTTTTGTATGATACTTATATATATTGTTGTGACAAAATAAATAAATAAATAAATAAATAAATAAATAAATAAATAAGAATTAAGTCAGAGTTGTGCGAACTGTAGCTCTGGCATATTAGGAAGGCACAAGGTTGTCTGGAGGAGGAGAAAACTGATGGGAAAAGTCTTGGCTAGTTCCTAATTTAGGGAACCTGGTTGGGGAATTTTTTTTCTTTTGTACAGCATTTTGGGGAATTTGATTTTATGACCTCCTTCAAACATGATCTATGGGATATATCTGCCTGCACTGACCACCTATTGATCCATCTGTGTACGATAGAATGGAAACATAAAGAAAGTTCCATCTGTCACTCTGGCTGTGCAGCTCTGTATATTATGACTACAATATATGTGGACTAATCATTTAAAGCAGTGGTTTAGATCAACAATTTGGTCTAGGATTGAATAGCCTTATCCTTATCCACATGGAGGGACTACATCCGCATGGAGGGAAGTATGCAGTGGAGTACGCCAAGGCTCTGTTTTAGGCCCAGCACTCTTCAACATCTTCATCAATGACTTGGACGAGGGGATAGATGGGGAACTCATCAAATTTGCAGATGACACCAAGCTGGCAGGAATAGCCAACATTCTAGAAGATAGACTCAAGATACAGAAATAACTTGACAGACTGGAATATTGACTGCTATCTAACAAAATGAAATTCAACAGTGAAAAAAGTAAGGTTCTACATTTAGGCCAAAAAAAACAAAATACACAGGTACCCGATATGTGGTACCTTGCTCAATAGTAGTAACTGTGAGAGGGATCTTGGAGATCTAGTGGACAACCATTTAGATATGAGCCAGCAGTATGAAGCAGCTGCCAAAAAAGCCAAGACAGTTCTGGGCTGCATAAACAGAGGGATAGAATCAAGATCACATGAAGTGTTAATACCACTTTATAGAAAGAGTGCAGAGAAGAGCAACAAAGATGATTAGGTGACTGGAGGATAAAACATATGAAGAACGGTTGCAAGAACTCGGTATGTCTAGTTTAATGAAAAGAAGGACTGGGGGAGACATGATAGCAGTCAGGTGTTGCCACAAAGAAGAGGGAGTCAAACTATTCTTCAAAGCACCTGAGGGTAGAACAAGAAGCAATGGGTGGAAACTAATTAAGGAGAGATGCAACTTAGAACTAAGGAGAAATTTCCTGACAGTTAGAACAATTAATTAGTGGAACAACTGGCCTGTAGAAGTTGTAAATCCTCCAATGCTGGAAATTTTTAAGAAAATGTTGGATAACCATTTGTCTGAAATGGTGTAGGGTTTCCTGCCTGGGCAGGGGGTTGGACTAGAAGACCTCCAAGGTCCCTTCCAACTCTGATATTGTTGTTGTTGTTATTATTATTATTATTATTATTATTATTATTATTATTATTGTTGTTGTTGTTGTTGTTGTTGTTGTTGTTGTTGTTATTATTATTATTATTATTAATTATTATTATCCTTTCCTTCAGATGACCATATGTGATATTCTTTAATTAGCACTCTTTTGATGCAGAAAAGAAAAATAAAGTAAAAATGAGCATTTATAATCACTTGGTTATCTGGTCATCTCAGGAAGGATGTTGTGGCATGTAGGATAAACTTTGATGTAGATCAAAGAGTCACTGGTGCTTTGTCACTGTCTCTATCTCTTGCTGGTAAGTACCATGTTTTCCCAAAAATAAGATCCTGTCTTATATTTTTTTGAACCCTGAAATAAGCGCTTGGCCTTATTCTCAAGGAGGTCTTATTATTTTGGGGCACATGGAGGAAGTCGGGGCTACTCTTGCTGTCTTACCTGATTTCCAGCTCTGTCTCCCTAACCCTAACCAGAGCAAATGGCAAGGACTGGCTGCACATGCATTTAAATATTTTCGGGGAGGGCTTATTTTTGAGGAGGGCTTATTTTTTGGGAGGCCTTTAGCACATGCACTCAAAAGCCCGATTGTGTTGTGGTCTGCCAGCAGCTTGCAGAGCTGGCACTGGAGTCGGACAGTGAGGAGGTTGGGGAGGACAATGGAGTCAGGGGAAGGCCCGGACGAGGGTTCTGTGTCGGAGGCATAGATGGGGCCAGGGCCATCTGGGAGCAATGTGTGGACTCTGAAGCCTCCAGAGGTGGAAAGCAGAGAGGCAGAGGAACAAGAGGAGCCTGTTCCTAGTGGACGCATGCGAAGAGCTGCCAGAAGGCAAGAGAAACTAAAGCAAAAAGGATGACTCGGGGGTAAGGCCAGGAGATGATTGCCCCCTCCCATAAGGCTTAAAAGAGCAGCAACGTTTGAAGCGAAAAGAATTGTATGTGGCCTGTTGGGCTTTTTGTAGGAAAGCAACGTTCTAGTTGGCATCTCTTGTTTCTGAACTTCGTGGGGCTTTGCCAAGAAAAGCCTTTGGCAGGGTGCCAAAGAAGACAAAGGTTTGTGATAAGGCCAAAGGATTTTTTTGGAAGAACTTTGTTTTGGACTTAATTTAGACTAAGCTGAGAATGAAGTAATTTTCAGCTGTTCTAATAAAATATGTTTGTTTAGGACTGATTGTGTCTGGTAATAACTACTTGGGCCTAGGTCACAACAGATTGGGTTTATTATCAGGGGATGTTTTCTTTTCAGGGAAACACGGTAATTGTCCTCTTAGTTGCAGTATTTTAGATTTTAATACCAACGAACATTACCTATTGCAGTGGTGTCAAATCTATGTCATCATGGTGTCGTCACATGACGTATCATGACTTTTTCCCCGTTCGCTAAACCGGGCATGGGTTTGACACCCCTGACCTATTGCATCACTGGTTTAGAATGAGAAGTTGCATCCCAATTAATTATTTAGCAGTATTTTTTTAAATTTTTTTATTATTAAAATGTTTTAAAATCAGTTGACAAGTACAATTCCTAAATTTGTAAAATTGCATTTCTGATTTTAAATGGTAGAGTCCATCATAAAAGAGGTGTCTTGTGTTATGGGTTCTAGGTTGGATCTTTCTTTGATAAATTTCCATCCATTACTTTTTGTCCTGCCTTCAGGTGCTTTGGAGAATAGGTCAACCATGTCTTCTTTGTGGCATCCCCTCAGATATTGGAAGACTGCTATCAAGTCATCCCTAGGCCTTCTCTTGGTTAGATTATGCCAGAGGTCAGCAACCTGCGGCTCTGGAGCTGCTGTGGCTCCCTGTGGTTGGTTGGCTCCACAACTGATAGGGCTTTCAGTTGGGATAGGTAGAGGAAAAAGGACACTGTGATAGGAGGAGAGTCTATGGTGGGGGTACCAGACTTCCGGTCAGCAGAGGAAAAAGGATGCTGTGCTAGGAGGAGACTCTATGGTGGGGGAACCGGACTTCCGATCAGCAGAGGAAAAAGGATGCTGTGCTAGGAGGAGAATATGATGGGGGAACCAGACTTCCGGTCGGCTCCAGGATTGAATGGGGGCTTCTAGTTAAGACCTTTGTGGCTCTTTGAGTGTTTAAGGTTGCTGACCCCTGGATTAGGCATACCCAATTCCTGTAACTATTCTTCATATGTTTAGCCTCCAGTCCCCTCATCATCTTTCTTGCTCTTCTCTGCACTCTAGAGTCTCAATATCTTTTTTGTATCATGGTGATCAAAACCGGATGCATTCCAAGTGCTTATTAAAGCAGTATAAATTGGTACCAACACTTCATATGATCTTGATAATATCCCTCAGTTGATGCAACCTAGGATTGCATTGGCTTTTTTGGCAGCTGCAGCAAACTGCTGGCTGATATTTAAATGCTTGTCCACTAGGACTCCTAGGTTTGGTTTTCCTTGCCTAAATGTAAAACTTTACTTTTCGCACCACTGAACTGCATTTTGTCGGATAGGGTCCAGTTTTTAAGTCTGTCAAGATCCTTCTGAATTTTGACCCCATCTTCTAAAATGTTGGCTATTTTCCTTAGTTTGATTGTGGGCAACTCCACAACTGTCATAATTTCAAACTTAACTAAAAGATAAAGGTTCCCACTTGCACATATGTGCTAGTCATTCCTGATTCTAAGAGGTGGTGTTCATCTGCATTTCAAAGCTGAAGAGCCAGCGCTGTCTGAAGACGTCTCCATTGTCATCTGGCCAGCATGACTAAACATCAAAGGTGCACGGAATGCTGTTACCTTCCCACCAAAAGTGGACCCTTTTTTTCTACCTGCATTTTTTATGTGCTTTTGAACTGCTAGGTTGGCAGAAGCTGGGAAACCTAACTACCTCATAATTATTCCTATTAATTATTTCCACAAATTACCATGATTGGAAAGGATTATTATTATATTTTTATACTGCTTTTATATTTAAAATTAAGGCAGACAACATACTTAATGCTTCTTGCTTCCTGTTTTCTCTCATAACAACAACCCTGGGATGTGGGTTGAGAGTAACTGACCAAAAAGCTTTCATGTCTAAGGAAGACCTAGAATTCACAGTCTTGAGGTTTCTAGGCCAACACCTTAACTATTACATCAAACTGGCTCTGAAACTCAGAGACATCAAGTTGAATATCCAGTTCAATGCTACAATCCAAATGAAAACTTCCCCAGCAGATGGTAACCTAGCTTCTATTTCAATTCATCCAGGAGAATCTGATCTTTCTGAATGGCTAGTACCACTTATACTGCTCTTCTTTTTAACATGCAGTTAGAATTTGCCTGCATGTAATTTCAATACATTATTCCATAAGGAATAGCAAATCTCCTTTAGTTGTCTTTTTTTAGAGCTAAACATGCCCACTTTCTTCAGTCTCCTGCAGGTTTTATTTTTCCATTCCCTGAGCACAGTTACCTGCTTTCCCTGAAACTGTTCTGAGTTCTTTAAAACTTATTTTTTTAAAATGTGGTGCCTGGAAATACACATAGTATTTGGAATGGATTCTGATCAAGGTGGAATAAAATAAAATTATGGTTTTCTGTTATATAGAAACTATACTTCTGTTAACACAGCCTAGTCTTTGGTCTTTATTCTAGTGACTTATGTTGACCATCTGATCAACTGATTAACAATTCCATCTGGAATTGTTTTCACACTTATAGTACTATTATGAAGGCACATGTTGTTGTTTTTCCTGCAAAAATAATTTTGTATCTGTCTCTGTTAATATTTCTGGTATTTTTCAGTCAAAGGTTTTCATGGAAGCGCGTGACTTGCTATATTGTACTCATGTATTGTCAAAAGAATAAAGAAACTAATAATTTTGTTTTAGGGAACTTAAACAATTGGTTCCTCCTATTCCAATTTGTTCTGTAATTTAGAACCTGACTATCTCACTCAATCACTGTGATACTTTCAGGACAACTTTGGAATAGAAACATGAGTTGGATGAAGACTTGAAAAACAACCTTGCAATGAATGATACCATATTAAGAAAGCAACCTACAATCTTCCCAAACCTCAGGTTGCCAATAATTTTTTTATGGAAAGGCTTTCAAAAGAAAGCTTTAACCAAATGTAAAGGAAGCAATTACATGAAGTGATTGATTTAAACTAATTAATTAAGGTAATTTAAACCAACTTTACACTTTATCATAGGTTCATTTCTTAGGCTTGGTTCAAATGTGTTTCCAACATGAAACAGCTGTGATGGTAAGATTATTAAACTGCCATGATTTATATTAGACCGGAGAAATTATTTCTTCCAAAAATCTTAATTTCATTTTACAGAATGAAAATGAAATTTTTTATCTGTAAATTTGTGAAGGTTCATCTTAGATCTCTTTGTTTATTCTTTCTGACATCTGATATTCCATGCTACATTTGAAGTGATAATTTTATTCCTCTTGAAAGTTATTTTACTATCTGGTGGCTGGAATATTTGGTGAAAAAAAATATGTATGGAAATAATGTTTTCATTTCAATTACATGCAAAAGAGTATATTCCAGGTTGTGACCTATTTCTATATGAATAAAGTATCGCTTATATCAATAGGCAGGTTGAAAGTCAGGAAATTAAAGACATGAGATTAAAAAAGGAAAAGAAATACAGCTACACTCATAACATTTGTTAACATTTGTTCATAACATTTGTTCATAGCAAATTTGTTAATAATATTTGTTCATAACATTTGTTCATAACAAACGCATTCATTAACATCCTACCTTCGCAAATCAAATTCATGTCCATATTCCAATTTTATGAATTACTCTTTGTTTCTAAACTTATCGATTCCATGCAATCCTAAATTTCTTGCTTTATCCCATCTCTTAGTCCGTTACTCATCCTTCATATATTTTATAATTCAATTGCCATTCATTCTCTCTATATTACAGTTCACATGTATGTACTTCTTTTGCTTTATAGCTCTTGTATTCACTCCACATTCATTTAAAACAGATTCATTCTTGATTCTATCTTTTTTAAGTACTCCATTACCACTGCATTCAACTTACCCAATTCTCATTTCCGTATAACAAAGTGGATTCTTTATTTGACAATCATTCATTCCTTACAACAGGCCACATACAATTCTAGTTTCATTTGCACATCTTAAAACTTCTTCATTCATTTTTCCATCTTTAGTAAGCATTTTACAAAGGTTAACAAATTAATACTAAAAGTAGTGGTAGTTTAACTAGATGTGTAGCTACAATTAGGTGTAGTACAGATAATTTATATACTATATAATTTATATACTATATAATTATATACTATATAATTATAATTTATATAATTTATAAATTATAATTTATATACTATAAATTTATATATATATAATTTATAATTATAATTTATAATTTATATACTATTTATATAATTATAAATATATAATTTATATACTATATAATTAGGTGTAGTACAGATAACATTTATATACTATATAATCTTTTTTTGTATGATACCTACATATATTGTTGTGACAAAATAAATAAATAAAATAAATAAATAAATGAAAATTTTATATATATATATATAAACAATCATAGCATACCATAATAAAATATTTTAAAAATCAAAGTAAGAAATTTCCTGATACTAAAGCAAATAATGATAAGTTTTTCCTTCTCCATAAAGGTCCTCAAGATGTAGCACAAGGAGGGATGTGATTTCAGAGAGCAGCAGCCATGTAGGAAAAGGTCCACAACAAAGAAAAACTAATTGACCTTGATTGCATTATTGAGTTGAGTGAACAGGAGTATGAATTGTAATCAAGGTTTTCAAATAAGGGGGAGGTTCTGTATACATGGCAGATCAGCAGTAGCAATTTAAACTGATAATGCTTCTGATGACTTGACAAAGGGAAAAATATATGGGACAAATCCAGAATTAGTTAAAGTTGCTAGTCAACTTCTACTGGTTTCCTATTAACCTAAGCCTCATAACAAATTGAACCATAGGCCTCAAAGAAGTCCAACATCAATGCTATCTTCATTCCAATGGCAACAGAAATGTCTTACCCTAAACCAAGAGTGTCAAACTCAAGGCCCGCGGGCTGGATCCAGCCCATGGGGTGCTTAGATGTGGCCTGTTGGGCTGGCCTGGAAACAGCAAAGGACCGGCCCACAGTGCCTCTGCCAGCAAAAATGGAGCTCCATTTTTGCTGGCAGAGGGGTAGCAAAACAAACTAAAAACAAAAGAAAAGGAGAAATGTTTCCCCTTTTGCATTTGAGCATGCAAGAAAGGACAGGAAAGGAGAAAGGGAAAGAGGAAAGATAAAGAAAAAGAAGGAAAGATGGGAAGAGAGCAAGGAAGGAAAAATAAGGAAAGAGTGGAAGGAAGAAGAAAGGAGAATGAAGAGGGAAGGAAAAAGGAGAAAAAGGAAGGAAGGAAGGAAGGAGATTAAAATGAGAGTGAGGGAGGGTTTAAGGAAAGTCCTGCTTTAGCATTTGGCCACCACAAGTGCCCCCAACATGAGTCCTGTGTCACACCGACCATGCCCACGTCCACCCTCAGCCACGCCTCCCCTCTGTCCCTCTGAGGTCAAATACAACCTTGATGCGAGTTTGACACCCCTGCCCTAAATGTCTTCTGATTTGAAATCCTTCCCATAACAAAAATCTAAGACTAACCATGAAAATGCTCTCTTAATAATATTTCTAATGGCATGCTAATGCCAAGGTAAATGTTTTACACCATGGCAAGCAATGCCATAGTAGAATGGCAAAAACATCACTAATGAAAGCAAATCACTAAAAGCTAACCAACCAGATAAATACAACCACAGATCTCAAGGCAGCCTAGCCCAAGCCCTTTTTTCACCTTTATGCCAAAATACATTTTTATTCTAAAAGTTTATTATCTAAATAGAGTCAGTTTGGGGTAGGATTCAGGAATTAGGTTAAACACTGTGAATTCTATTCCTGTCTTAGACATGAAGTCAGCTGGATGGCTTTGGGACAATCTTAGTCCTAGGCTGGGGGTGTCAAACTTGTGGCCCATGGTGCAGATGCATCACATGCTGACTACACCCATTCCTGGTTTAGCAAAGGGGAAAAAGTAATCATACGTCACACCATGATGATGCAAGTTTAACACCCCTGTCCTAGAAAGTAGGCAATGGCAAACCAATTTCCAAAAACTTTATCAAGAAAACTACTTCCCCCATAAAACTAAGACTATAACAGTGGGAACACCCTCTAAGACTAATCCACACGTAAAACTGAATCACAGATCACAATTGTTCACACCATGTCTCTTTTTACTTTGGCTGTACACCGCCCTGAGTCCTTCGGGAGAAGGGCGGTTTATAAATCTAATAAAATAAATAAATAAATAAATAAATAAAATTTTTCTTGCTAAACACAACCACCTCTCCCTTTGATACGTAATTTTTCAGATCTACTCTTTTCAGTCTGACATACAATCTACCTAACATCTGCTGCAAATTATTCAGGTTCTCAGCCAACAATACAGTGTTTTTGCTTACAAAAGTACCCAAATAGTCACTATAAGCATTTTTATGCATGGAACCACACTTCTAAATTTCTATAACTATAAAGGTTATTTTGTTTCTTCATATCATGTTCAAGAGTCATGTGAAAGTTGAAATTAACAATAAACTAGGAGAATGAGAATGCTAATTTAGCTCAATTCTCTCCGCTGAAATAAAATTATCTTATTATTATTATTATTAGTTTTAATAAAATTAAACTTCTCTGTCTACACTAGTGTGGGTATTGACATTTTTCTTCTATAAATCTTAAACAGATATGAAGACGTGTGTGTGTGTGTGTGTGTGTGAGTGTGTGTGAGGGTATACACACACACACACACACACACACACCCCACGTTGCAGACTATCTGGAATAATAAAGGGTAACATTTTTATTGAGGCTGTTGTTAATGTATGATTTTTCATACTTTTTCCCCTAAGGTTTGTTCTGTTTTGTCAGTTGTTTTGTCTGTTTTGATGTTTGCTAATATTTAATAAATAAACATTGAGTTATATTTTTGTTACCTGTATTAAGTGCTTGTTTTCATATGGATGTAGGGATTGAATGGGTATGTGTGCTAGGTGCAACTAAATTAGAAAATTTCCAGGAAGTCTTCTATGCAATTACTCACAGAAAAGAGGGGAACAATTGCAACAGAGAAATTGCTTCTATGTTAGCATTTTAATCTTTGTTCATTCATTTTTTTTTAAAATAGAGAAATTGTTCCCTTAAAACTAAACCATACCCTTTGCAATATTCCTTCCTAATTCCAAAAATGAAATGGAGAGAAAGAGGGCTTTGATAACCTACAAGTTAACAAAAAAATTGCAAAAACAACATAAATATATTCCAAGTCCATTATAAAGTTTCTTAGGGGTTACAGAAACACCAAAGTGTAATTTCTAATTTGGGGGAAAAAGCTTTAGAAGTGAACAAACTTAAGCGAACGAAACTAAAATAAAGGAAGAAAGTACAAATACTTTCCAGCTTCTGAAATAGGGAGAAGGGATTATGCATATTCCCATTCTTTTTCACGCAATGGTGTAAGGCACATGCATCTGTGACTTACTGGAAGAACTTTTAAAATAGTCTGCGTGGGGCATTCATTGGAGCGAGGTGTTAACAGTACCAAGTGCTTCACATGCATGTAAAAAGGGGAAAATGTCTGTTGTATGACACTATGGATACCTGATAATCTCTGCAATTTACCTTGATAAACTACAGCAATAGAATATAGATAAGCACACAATATTTCCATAATAGAACGTTGTGATGCCTATGACAAAATGAGAATTCAGTTGGAAGGAATCCAGTTGATCATAAGGGTAGATTTTAAATAGTGTTCATAGAATGCATTCATCAAAAAGTTAGTGGTGTTGCCATCTGACAAAGAAAAAGATCTTGGAATTGTGTCAGATAGCACGAGAAAACATGGATCCAGTGAGTGTCTGCTGTTAAAAGACTGATTTGTTCCTTCTCATGGGTCATTAGGAAAGGCATAAAAAACAAAACTGCCAATACGGTATCATAATACCTTCATAAAAATCAATGGTGTGTCTACACTTGGAATACTATCTATGGTTTTTGTGGCTGCACTTCAAAAAGAGCGTTGTAACGTTGGAAGAGATGTAGAAAATGATAAATACAGTGATGCAATTAAGAAAATCCATCCCTTTGTTGTATCACGCTACAGCTGGAATTCTTTTAAATTAACATATTAAAGTTCAAACTTTAAAGTGAGAAAAAATAGAAAAGATGGAAGTGACATAAAGATTCAACCTCAGTCAACATAAATGGTTCAGGATAGGTTCTTCACCCCATCCATAGTTAAATATGGATTTCACTCTTATGTGACACACTTGGGTGGCTTTAAAGAAGAATAGATATTTATCTTATCATGATTGCTATAACAATGAAAGTGTCTTTATCTCTTTTACCCAAAGCCTAGGAATGCTGCCTCTAGAGACCAATTGGGTTGAAAAGTGTACAAGGAGCCTTGGTAGCTTAGTGGTTAGCGTGCAGTATTGCAGACAAACTCTGCCCACTGCCAAGACCACTGATTCAATCCTGACCAAGATTGATACAGCCTTCCATCCTTCTGAGGTCACTAAAATGAGATCTCAGATTGGTGTGTGTGTGTGTGTGTGTGTGTGTGTGTGTGTGTGTGCGCGCCATATGTTGACTCTGTAAACTGTTTAGAGAGGGCTGAAAATCACAATGGAGCAGTGTATAACTCTAACTGCTATTGCTATTTTGAAGCTTGGGCATTTAGAAAAAGTGGGCAGACCATTATTTGAGCTGGGATGTGATCAAATATTGCATCATTTGCATCACAAATGCATTAACTTAAATAATTTGTGTTGGATGCCTCCACAGTTGAGGTAAATTACACAAATTGTATCTTTTACACAATCAAGGGAATATAAGCCCAGTGTTGTTAATACTTGCAGGCTATCTAGAAGCACAATGCTGATTACTGTGTGACTTGGAATCCTGGACTTGGTAGGTCTTGGACTTGATAGTTATAAAGATGTACAAAGACAACCATAAGGGGGGGGGGCTTATAGATTGTCATATAGATATTATGGATATCATGTGTGCACCTGTCGCTTGAACAAATGGAGATATGCACACTTGCCTGTCACTTGCGTACCAGTCCATGGACCAGGATTTGGGGACCCCTGATACAAGGAATAGAGTGACAAGAGGTTTTACTTCTATCCTTTACTGTCATACATGGAAATTATGAATTTCACTTCAGAAAAAATCTTGAGATATGTAAGTTCTTTTTCAGGATATGGGCTTCATCCCAGCTGCTATATCAATGGGACCATCAAAGCTTTTGCTTTGCCTGATTTTTTTTTTAAATTTACATTTATATCCCGCCCTTCTCCGAAGACTCAGGGTGGCTTACAGTGTGTAAGGCAATAGTCTCATTCTATTTGTATATTTACAAAGTCAACTTATTGCCCCCCCAACAATCTGGGTCCTCAGATTGAGGATCTTTTGATGAGTCTATGGGTTTTTCTGGAAGTATATTAAACAAATGCAAATTTATGTTCCTATCTGCAGGATTCTTAAGGATAGTAGTTTAATATAAGGAAATGCAACATTTTTCAGTTATGAATGCTAATATCTCTACAAAAAGATGCTATATATTTCCATAGGCCTTTCATGCTCACATTCACATTCTGCATACATACATTTTTTTCTCAGTTCCAAACAGGCAAAGATAATGTTTAACAAGCTACTGTAGATGACCATAAACAGGCTGGCTTAACATTAAAAGATTCATCAGAAAAACAGATTTACTTGTGCCTTTTTTAAAGTTTCAAAGATGGACTCTACTATTTCTCATTTCAGGAAAATGTAAGATACATGATAGCTGTTCAGAATTGCTTTTCAGAGCAAGATGGGTGGAGTGTAAATTTAATAAATGAAAAGTAGAGGACTTCCTCCTTGATCCACATGAAAAAGATTAAAGTGCTTACTTAAATTCTCCTCATTTTCCATGTTGGCTGCTGAAGGATTCAAATACTTCAGGGGTGCAATGAAAGTTGACAAAATGCTTCCCTTTTCTATAAGGAGACAAAAGAACAGAACAAAACATACTTATGAAATCTTGAGTTTTCGCCCCCCTCCAAATCCTTGGAATTGGCTAAGTAAAGCTTATCTTTTATATCAATTCTGTGTTTATATCCAATTAATACCTAGTTTAAGTCATTGAACCAACTTACCTTTATCATTAGCATTTCTCATTTTTAGTGGAGAGGTTGTCAACCAGCATTTATTTTGTTCCATTGATTGCTATTTAAACATCTGAGAAGGGAAATTGGGTTTGGCAATCTGCTACTCTAAAGAAAGTGGCGTATGTAGCAGGAATGTTAATTGCTAATCAGTTCTAGATTAACTAGAATTAAATTTTAAGTGCAGCAGAATAAACATTTGAGTGCCCAATTTTAGAAATTCTCTACCCATATTGTAATTTGCCTACCTTCCAATTACATGTTGAACTATGTAATTCTTTCAGCCTGCAGTGCCTTCATTGCCACATCCTTAATGAAATCAATATTTTACTCAAATAAAGTTATGGACCTAATTTATACAAGATTCAATCTAAAAAGACCAAATCAGAGAGTTATTCCATAGTGATTATCAAAAGAGGTGGGTTTCAGCAGGTTCTGACCAGTTCTGGAGAACCGGTAGCAGAAATTTTGAGTAGTTTGGAGAACTGGTAGTAAAAAATCTGACTGGCCCCACCCTCATCTATTCTCTCCCTCCTGAGTCCCAGCTGATTGGGAAGAAATGGGGATTTTGCAGTAACCTTCCCCTGGAGCGGGATGGGAATGGAGATTTTACAGTATCCTTCTCCTGCCACGCCACACCGACCACGCCACGCCCACCAGCCATGCCATGCCCACCAAGCTACACACACAGAACCAGTAGTAAAAAATGCCCACACAGCATGAACAAACGAGATGATACCTTCCGCCTACCAGCCATTTGGAAACCCGCCCTTATTGACAAATGAGTCCTAACATGAGGAATGACACCAGATCCACACTCACAAGGTCCACACAGGATGTCACTGCCACACATCCACCCAGAAAGCAGACCCAAACCCACACTGATCATGAAGCACGACCAAAGACCAGAAGCCAACCACAGCTGCAACATTAGCCATTTCAAACCCCTCCGATCCATACATGTAGCAGACTGACACCCATTGTGAAGATGTGGCATGGCCACGAACACGAAGCCGGACAGCAGCGGTGCAGCTCACCAACTCAAATCCCCCTGCAACTCAGACTAATCTGGGCACAACCAAGCCCCCACCCAAACAGGACACACCCTCAGCCAATCAGAGCACCAAAAAAACCCCCATCCAATCAGAGCACAGCCAAGCTTCCACCCAATCAGTTCAAAATCCCACTAGCAGTTAAAAAGAAAGAAACAGCTACAATCACACATTGCTCCCAGAAGCACAAAGCTGAAGCCTGAAGATGACAAATGAGACTTCGTCGAAACGTCACCAAGACACCTCCAATTTTACATGGGAGAAACATTCGTCATCTTCAGGCTGGGTGTTTACAGCTTCATGCTTCTAGGAGAAATGTGTGATCGCAGCTGTTTCTTCCTTTTAACTGCTAGTGGGGGTTTGAACTGATTGGTTGGGAGCTTGGCTGTGTTCTGATTGGGTGGAGGTGTGTTCTGATTGGTTGGGGGTTTGGCTGTGCTCTGATTGGATGGTGGGGTTGGCTGTGCTCTGATTGGATGGGGGTGTGTTCTGTTTGGGTGGGGCCGTCTGGAGAGCTGAAACATAGACCACCCTCTAGACAGAGACACACACCAACAAATTCCGAAGACTACAAGAATGCCAGAACCAAACCCCTCCCCCCTCACAGCCACACATGAAACAAACAGTGCATAACATCTCAGATAGGATCCTTAACAAAGCTGAAACCGATGTCCTTTCCAAAGGATTCAACTTTGCAGTCACTCCCAAACACATCCCCACTGAAACCATTATATGCGGAGTTGAAACCAGCTTGACCAAAATCAACCCTGATGATGCTAACAGAATCAGACTCAAAATCATCAACGTCATCTTCACCAGCAAGCCACCCAAAAGCAACTTACCCAAAGAGGAACAGACAGCACTACTTAACCTGAAAGAAGACACCAGCATAATAATCCTATCAGCAGACAAGGGCAATGCCACGGTGGTTATAAACACATCTGACTACCAAACCAAATTAACCAACCTACTCCAAACCCCTAAACACAGGCCCCACCACCTACCTAGAAAAAGCACCAGATCCAAAATAAAAACCTCTCCCATCAGCGAAGAAATCCAGCAAAGAATCATTCCCAGGGAGAAATCATCCAGATGCCCTAAACTCTATGGTCTCCCCAAGATACACAAAGAAGGAATCCCACTTAGATCCATAGTCAGCTCCATAGGCTCACCTCACCAAACAACTACAGCCCTATGCAGAATCCATCACCTCACACGTCCAAAACTCATTCCAGTTCATAGAGATCATAAAGAAACAAAACTTACAGCCCAGCGATCTACTTGTGAGCTTTGATGTTATATTCCTCTTCACCCAAGTGCCAATCAAAGAAGCCTTAACAGGCATCCAAAACAAATATAACCCCCCCAAGCACATCCTAGATCTGACCAATCACTGCCTATCCAACACATACTTCATCTATAATGGACAAAAATACAAAAAAACAGAAGGAGCACCCATGGGATCACCCCTCTCACCTGTCATTGCAAACCTCTACATGGAACACTTTGAAACCCAAGCTCTGGAAAAATCTGACCACAAACCCAAACTCTGGTTCAGAAACGTAGACGATTCATAATCTGGCCACACGGGAAAGAAAAACTGGACAACTTCCTCATACACCTCAACAGCCTACACCCCAAAATACAATTCACCATGGAAACAGAAGCTAACAACCAACTTCCCTTCCTGGATGTCTTAGTCTACAGGAAATCCAATGGCTCCCTAGGACACACCATCTACCAGAAGAAAACACACACAAACCGCTATCTGCATGCACTCTCACATCACCACCCAGCACAGATCAACTCCGTAGCCAAGACACTCATCTCCAGAACAAAACGCTTAGCTGACGAACAACATCTAAAAACCGAACTACACACTCTCACTAACGTACTAACATCGAATGGATTCCAAAGAAATAAGATTACCAAACTAATCCATAACGAAAGCCCTGCTAAAATCCAAGACAGAGAACAAGAAAACAGCAAAGCCCTCCTCCCATATATAAAAGGTACCACAGACAGAATCAGCAAGATCCTCCACAAACACAACATCAAGACAGCATTCTGCACAAACCGAAAAATATTCACCATCCTAAGAAACCCCAAAGACAAAATTGAGTTAGAAAATCAAGGAGTATATGAAATCCCTTGCACCGCCTGCAGCACCACATACATCGGACAACCAACAGAAGAATAAGTGCACTCACTGAAGAACATAAGAACTCAGTCAAAAAAGAGAAACCAACTTCTTCCCTGGTCCAACACCTTAAAGCCACAGGACATAAAATTGACTTTAAAAATACCAGAACTATCGCCAATACTGAACACTTTAACAACCGAATAATCCGAGAAGCCATTGAGATAGAAAAACGCCCACACAGCATGAATAAACGAGATGATACCTCCCGCCTACCAGCCATTTGGAAACCCACCCTTATCGACAAACGAGTCCCTAAACATGAAGAATGACGCAAGACCCACACTCACGAGTGCCACACAGCATGTCACCTCCATACATCCACGCGGAAAGCAAATTCAAACCCACACCAATGATGAAGCATGACCACGGACCAGAAGCCAGACTGCAGCTGCATCATTAGCCATTTCAAACCCCTCCAATCCATACATGCAGCAGACTGACACCCACCATGAAGATGTAGCACGACCGCGAAGCCAAACAACAGCATTACAGCTCACCAACTCAAATCTCCCTGCAACTCAGACCAACCTGAGCACAACCCAGCCCCCCCAACAGAACACCCCCCCATCCAATCAGAGCACAGCCAACCCCACCATCCAATCAGAGCACAGCCAAACCCCCAACCAATCAGAACACACCTCCACCCAATCAGAACACAGCCAAGCTCCCAACCAATCCGTTCAAACCCCCTTAAAAGGAAGAAACAGCTGCGATCACACATTTCTCCTAGAAGCACGAAGCTGTAAACACCCAGCCTGAAGATGACGAATGAGACTTCGTCGAAACGTCGGCAAGACGCTTCCAATTTTATGCGGAAGAAAACCCGAATAACCAAAGACCTACATAAAAACACCCGCAAAAACCTCAGAATATATATATATATTCATTATCCAGAATAATTTGTCGAATATAGGTAGTGCTTGATTTAAGACCATAATCGAGGCCAACATTTCCATTGCTAAGCAAACTCACATTGTTAAGTGAGTTTGTTCTATTTTACAATTTTTCTTGCTGCCATGTTAAGTGATTCACTTAACATTTAGTAAAAGGATAGTTAAGTAAATATGGCTTCCCCATTGACTTTGCTTATCAGACGATTGCAAAAGGTGATCACATGACCCGGAGACACTGCATCTGTCATTAATACATGCATGCCAGTTGCCAAGCATCCAAATTTTGATCACGTGACCATGGGGATGGTAGTAAATGTGAAAACAGTCATCAACCCTTTTTTTTAGTGCCACTGTGACTTTGAATGGTCACTAAATGAATGGTTGTAAGTCACTTGTACATAAAAACCAAAAAACAATCTCAGAGAGGTGTTGGAAAATTATACATGTATATTTTGCTGTTCTTAAAGAGTAGTTAGGGGAGCATCTTAGTGTTACATACCAGGGGTGAAATCCAGCAGGTTCTGACAGGTTCTGGAGAACCGGTAGCAGAAATTTTGAGCAGTTCGGGCAACCGGCAAATACTACCTCTGGCTGGCCTCAGAGTGGGATGGGAATGGAGATTTTGTAGTATCCTTCCCCTGCCATGCCCACCAAGCCAAGCCAAGCCAAGCCAAGCCAAGCCAAGCCAAGCCAAGCCAAGCCAAGCCAAGCCAAGCCAAGCAAACTACACAATGCCCATCAAGCCACGCCCACAGAACCAGTGGTAAAAAAATTTGGATTTCACCACTGCTACCTACGCCTTTCTTTTCTACCTACGCCCTCGATTTAAAGAAACCAAGAATGGACAACATCTTAATTCCTTACTTAAACTTCCATAAATTTTTGGAAGTAAGCATTCCCCTTTTTGCTTAGAAGCTGATGAGTGCAATTAATACTTGTGTTTTATATATTCTCTGATTTTTTCCCAGCAAGGATTAGCAGATGGCAACTAGTATTTTGCCACATAAGCCTTAGTTTTAGGAAATTACTTCCATTACCATCATACCCTAATAGATGGTTTTAAGCTATTTCTCATGTTGGAGATTTCTTAAATGGAATTGTTTTTTTTAAAAGTAACATTGATACCCTATAAATTAGCAGTCATGTGCAATTCCAAAGAATCAAATGTTTGATAATGTTTGGAAGGGAGAGAGGGAAATTGTTGCATTACTCTATTTTAGCAATTTAATTCATCAGCTTTCTGTAATGTGTGGAGAACAATTGGTACTTGCAAAAAAATGTTACTTAAAAAAAAACCTCATATTGAACATACAGGTATGAAATTAGATTAGTTGAGCTATAGCCATTAGGATAGTTCACTCTTCCCTTTCTCTCTGATTGGGTGGTACTTCAATTCCCTGAATTCTTGGAATTTGACACTTCCAAGGTATTAAAAGAATACCAAAATGGACCAAGACCCTGACCAAGAACAGTGTGAAGCTATTTCCTGCATTTTTATCTTTCACTGCATTTTCCGAGTCTATAATATTCAAAATTAAAAACTGTCAATATCCTGCTTCCCTGATCTTTAGATCTTGACCCAAAATTTGATAACACAAAGAATACATGAATCCAGTAAACACATAAGTGGCATCAGTGAATACTCAAACAATCAGAAATAAGCAAAACTTTCTAAGGAAAATAGTGTCATATATCAGGGGTGTCAAACTCACATCATTGTGGTGGCATCACGTGATGTATTGGGACCCTTCACTAAACCTGGTGTGGGCTTGGCCAGTGTACGAAGCATCTGACCCATGGACCGCGAGTTTGACAGCCCTGACATATATATATGAACGTGAGAAACCTACCACATTCCCCCAAGAGAAGGGGATTCAGCTTTAGATACGTCAAAGAAAAAGCTCCAGGCTTCTAAATGGCAGCCCATCTTAAAACTTGGAAGAAATTCTTAAGGGAGAAATTAGATTACGTTTGGCCACAAGTGTTCAGTAAGAGCTACAGTAACATCACATGCATCATGTCACCATCATGCAGATGTGAATTACAACCCTCAATTTACAACTGGTCAAAATTATGATGAACTTCTCCAGAGCTACTTACAACCCAATTTTAAAGTTATGATGGCTGCCTTCCCTCACCAGGGTCATTTAATTGTATTTTGGATGCTTGGCAACCAGTCTGTGTTTATGACTGTTTGCAGAATCCCATGGCAATGTAACTATGATTTTCAGCGGGTTTTTTTCTTTTTTTTCTTTGCAGAAAACTGGTGTTTCAGGCAAAAACACCCATTGGATACAATGCATTCACTTAATGACTGCCACAACAAAATCAGGCACAATCACACGGTGACCCGCTTAATGACAGCCTCATTTTACAACCATAATTCCAGGCTCAATTGCAGATGACTTACCTCCCCTTGCCCCCTGCAGATGTTTAATTCAAGGCTATGTGGTAATGAGTAGCTGTTTTGACAGTGTTGTCACAACACTGTCACTGTTGACCATTTTAGTAATTTACTAACTACTTTATCAGTGTTTTTTTTTTTTTACCTAACACTGACAGTGGTGGGCTCCAAATTTTTTGACAACTGATTCTCTGCCTTAATGACTGGATGGGTGGGCATGGGTGGGTGGGTCATGTGGCTGAGTGAGTGGGCCAACTCTACATCACTTGTGTGTATGGGACAGGGTGGGGGAGGGAATCCAGGGGTCTTGGGGGGGGGGAGGAAAGAAAGATCCAACCTGTGTGTGTGTGTGTGTGTGTGTGTGTGTGAGAGAGAGAGAGAGAGAGAGAGGGAGAGGGAGACGGAGAGGGAGGGAGGGAGGGAGAGACAAGCTAGACTGCGAAAGCTGGTTGTGAGAGAAAGAGAAGCTGGGTAAACTGGACACAGACGCTTCCTGGGTCCCCTCATCCCAGAAGCAGCAACCTTACACTCTTCCCTCTCTGTTAGCCCTCTTCTTTGCACGGAATTGCCCAGCAGCAGAGATGGAGAGGGAGAAGGAGGCAGCGGCGGCGGCTGCTAGCATTGAGGGGGGAGTGCCACAGGAGCATACAGAAATGCCAGCCCCTTTTCCCTCTCTATCTCCATTGCTGGGAGATCCCATGCAAAGAAGAGGGCTAGCAGAGAGGGGAAGAGTGCAAGGTTGCTGCTTCTGGGATGAGGGGACATGTTTGGGTCCGGCTCACCTGGCTACTCTTCCTCTTGCAGCCAGCTTTTTGGGGCCATTTTTCAGGCTGTTTTTTGAGCTTTTCCAGGCCGTTTTCAGCCTATTTTTGGGACTGATTTTGGCTGGGAAAATGGCTTGGAAATGGGCTGAAAAACATGCAGGGGCAGTTCCATCCGGTGGGCCAATTTTCTGGTTCTCCAAACTGCACAGAATTGGAACAACCGGTTTGGGCAAACTTGGTCCAAACCAGCAACAGCCCACCTCTGAATACTGACCAATTTCATTAAATAACAATAGCACTTATTCAGCTTCCTCTAGAAATAACCAAGGCATATACTTTGAACACTCGTGTTTCTTTTTTTAAAGCATCAAACGAAGCCTCCAAGTATAAAAGTAAAAGTACAATCAAAGTCATTTTAAGTACTTGAGGGAAAAAAACACCCCACATTATTGGTTGATTGCTATGACCACTAGACTTGGATTGCTGAGAAATGCATAGCTAGGTGTAATCCTCACTCAAGATGTAGGTGTCCATAAAGTAATCATCACTCTAGGTATTTTATCTCTTTGTGTCCTGTGGCTGAGCAACAGAAGGGGAAAACACTCTTGAAACTAAATTAAATAGTTTCTAAATCTAATTTTAGTACCCTGAACCAGATTTCAGATTGATTTCCATGGAATCTAATAAAGACCACCACACATACTTTGCCTCTCGTATTGAAAATCCATCTCATGCATTAGAATTCTTTTTCTTTTCCCCCCTTTAACTTATTTCATTTTGCTGTTTATTAGAAGTAATGTAACATATTGTACTACATGCTATAAGTGGTGGTTCATTTTCAAGCTGGCTTGGAGTGGGTGGTTAGGAAATGCTGAAGGACTATTGGGATATGTTTATTGAAATGCCTATTTACATTCATTTATAGAAACTGTTGCTAAAATGCACTTTTCAAATATGTAGTGGGTTGCTAAGAGCTGTAGGAATGTACATGATATAAAGCAATAATGTACCAGAAGTGCACACCTCAAAATCATTTCCCCATTAAGGTCAGCAGCCTGCCTTCATGTATAACTCAGTTATCTGCAAAATTATCCCTTCCGAGTTTTCCAATAGTCTTGTAAGATTCTAATAGGACTAGTGTGGTAATACAGATATTACCTTTTTCCCAAGAATAGAATTGACCCGAGATATTCTTCTGCCAGAGGCTTAGCAATAATTTGTACTTCTCTTCATCAAGATGAATATCCCAACCTTTTTCAAGTTATTTTAATATTTGATTCAAAAATCTGACACTTTCTTTCTTTGATATTAAAAATACAACACTACTGAATTAGATAACCAACAATTTGCAGTTTTAAAAGATCAAATTGTATGCCTGACCTCGCTTTGTTCATTTGTTGCTGGAAAGTGTCCACTGATTTGCTTCATCAAACTTTCAGTTGCAAATTCATTCAGCTCTCTGGAAGACTTGTTTCCAAAACTGACTTTGCATTGAGGTGGATAAAAATATGTGAAGACTCTACTGATTAAAATTATAAGCTGAAATTTACAAAGGAGTTACAGAAAGTAGATGATCAGTGAAGTTTAAAATTTATTTTTCCTTTGGCATGTTTTTTATACAGAGATCTGAAGCCCTGGTTGGAGTTAGAGTAATATCAGCCCACCCCCCCTGTGAGGAAGATCAAGGAAACAAGAATGACAGAGATACCTGTAAGGCATCTGCAATCCTAATCTGAGTAAATACAGAACCTTGACAATCATAGGAGTAATTTTCCAGCCACAGATACAATGAGTTAATTAAGGTGGAGTCTCTTTGAAGCAACTTATCCAGATCTTTCACAAACAATTTTAGAGAGAGACGTGCACCCATCTTGACAAAATATAGATGTATCAGTTTGCTTTGCAGAGTGTTTGGATTTTATTAATTCATTCTAGTCCAGTATTCTGTTATCAACCTTCTGTAAGTTTCTTCCTGACGTATCTGTAAATCTTGACTCTCTAGGCACTAACATGTTATTCTTGAAAAGAGTACTCACCAAATGTTCACGGATCTCATTCAAGTAGATTAATTTCTTTAGTGCAGAATGAGCACAGAAGGACTCCTTATGTTAACACACAGAAAGCGAAGTATCTTTCTACCATCTATCATCTGCCTATCTATCGGTTTATCATCATCTCCCAAAGTTTAGGCCTTTTCCTTCTATCTTTTTAAGTCACTTGAAAGCCATTCCTTTTGCAGCCTTAAGACCGGGAAGTACCTACTCAATGTTGGCAGAACCCTTTTCCTTGGTCTGGGTTTGTTTTTTATCAGTTTTATTTCCTGCCAGTCAAATGCTTCCGGGATATTCTAAAGCAGGGTTGTCAAATTCAATTTCATTGAGGGCCACATCAGAGCTGTGATTGACCCCGGGGGGGAGGCATGGCTGACTGGGCGGGCATGGCTGACTGGATGGGTGTGGCCAGCAGGGTGGGTGTGGCCAGCTTGATGCCACTCCCCAAACTGCTGGCATGTTTCCTCTTCACACTGTATAGACCAGGCTGAAGCCACACTGGCCCAACTTTTCCTCTTCGCATTGTGTAGACTGGGCCAAAACCATGCAGGTAGACTGGGCCAAAGTGATGTGGGTAGACTGGGCTGAAGCAATGCAGGCCGGTCCCTTACAATTTCCAGGATGGCCCCGTAGGATCTGGCCCACGGGCCTTGAGTTTGACACCCCTGCTCTAAAGCAAGAAATGATGTCATAGACTCCTTACATTCCTCGAAATAGTGGCATCCATAATCATATTGCCTTGGATACTAGAAATAATATATTGCCATCTCAGGATTAGTTATTGGGGAGGCATCTTCTATCAGTGCATGTTTCAAGACCATCCTTCTATTTTAAGCTTAAAAGAGACTGAAGATTATGGCATGCACTTCAGAAAGCTGGTATTGTTTTGCTCTTCAGGGATACAATTATATATAATCAGAACCTTATTAGAAAAGGTTATTTGTCCTCTAATTAATAGCATCTGCATCAATTGGTTTCCTGCTACCTTATGCTTAAAATGACAGCTATGCTGTATAACTATCAGGTTGATAATATAAACTTGATATGGAACTTTGCTTACAAATTGATGTCTTGCTGAAATGTTGATTTATACAATGATGCAAGTCAGCACTGTTTTACACATACTAATTAGATGCATTTTTATGTTATAGTAGATTCAATTTCAGCAGATGGCAACAATTGGTCAACCTTGTCTAGACTGGGAAGCTAAACACTATTAAACATGCTTTGTACTTGAATGGAAAACCACCAGGAAATTCTAGGGTTGTAGACCAAAATGGTGTTGCAAAACAATTGCAGAATAAACCATTGTCAATTCTGTTCCACATTGTTACCAAACTCCCCATATGTGTTTACCAGAAGTTAAATTTGATTTGAACATTTCAGAATGTTCAACATTTGACTTTATGGAAACAGAACATACATTTATGGTGTGATTATTCATAATAAAGAACTCCCTACCTAACATCTGGATAAGACTCTATGGACAATCATATCACCTATGACATGTATAAAATATATGTAGGAAGGCAGGTGAAATTGAGATCCAAACACAAACATCACAACTTAAACTTTTACGGAATTCCTCTGTTTGTCTCTAGTTTTAAAATTTAAAAATCTAGAAAGGCTATCCAGTAAAGCTGACTTGCTATTTCTTTTCTCTTGAAAGGTAAAGTAAATGATTAATGATTAAAGGCTCTCTATTTAATCCTGTATCTACCAGAAACTGGGTGAGATTTGATCTTCTCTTATAATGCATATTTAACCTTAATCCTCTCTAGCCTCTGCTTTATAGCATGAGTTGATCTTTTAGTGCTCATTCCATTCCATGATTCTCTTACAGGCACAGAGAAATTGTGCATTTTTAAACAAGGAAGGCAGAGGAGTTACATCTGTTTAATAAGGGTGAGGGCAGGATGACAATAGCTTTGGTCAGCCACTTTACATTAACAAGCAAAGCCTGGGTGAAAATGTCATTCTAAGCAAGGGGAGGGGGTCATATGTTCAACCTAAGATACTTAGTTATTTGCTTTGCATTCATATAATTGCTAGGGACAGAGTAAAGCCATCACTTTGTGCTTTGCAATGATCCTGTTGTAGATTGTGGCTTCTTTTCTTAAACCAGCGGTGAAGATAGGTTCATTGAGGCTGTAAGCAGAGGGCACCATCATACATGGAATGTCCACCACTCCCAGATCAGACCTATACCTATCTGCTTATGTGCTCTTGTCTTTGTTATGCAGCTGAGCACTTTAACTTCCAAGCTTAGTATTATCCAAGTATCCTTATCAAAGCATTATGTGCCAACCAGTGTTGCAGAAATTGTCAAGAAGAGAGGAGGAGCCAAGGTCAAGAATCATAAAGATCTCAGGTAAGAAGAAACAAGAATGTCCTATAAAGAATTTCAGAAGTGACTAAAACAGACAACAGTTATATTACAACAACATCTGTAAAGACACTGAAGATGAAAACAGAAAGAAAAACAAGGAAACTATTCCAAAACTCTCAATTGAGAAGGAGTCTATACGCACAAAGATCAAAGCCGGGGATTTTTGTGTGACACTCTACAGACAAAGTTGGATTTTGAAGAAGCAGGATAGAAAAAGTACTGACACTTTTGAGCTTAGAAAAACATGGAAATACCATGGATAGTCAAGAAAACAAACAAATATATCACATAACAGATCTATCTAGAATTCCTATATGAGACAAGTGATCAAACACAAATTATCTTATTTTTGCTCTATTATGCAAAGACCTAGATTTCTTGAAAACCCTATAATGCTGGGGAAGATGGAAGGAAAGAGAAAAAGAGGGTTAGGGACAGATCAGAGATAATAATGAGATGTCTGCATTTTTGTTCCTTTACACTGTTCCAAAACCCATCTTGAATGTAATCAAAGTCAATACATTTTCATAAGGTGCTGGGGATTCTGCTAAATTCCAACCTAAAAAACACAAACAACAGGACACACAGCTTGTTCCTGAGACAATCTGGATTACTTCGAGAATTTGGGGGCTGATTGGAGATTTGGATAAATAAAAAATGCATAGAGAATTGCCTCCAGGTTACTGAAGGCAACCGTTTTCTGAAGATTGTGATATTATGTGGCAAAATTCACAACTTTAAAGAGAGAAAGAAAAAATTTACTACCACTAGATTAAGCCTTAAAACCAGTAGATCTTTGTTTTTATATATAAAAAAATAAAATAAATTTAATTTTAAATTAAAAAAAATAAAAATAGTCATTTTTTAAAATGACTATCGCAAAAGTACGTATGCAAACAAAAACATGCAATACATTATATACAAATATCTATATATCTATAAAAACCAAATATCACTCACTCGTCACGAAATCTCTAGAATGGTAAAGCCTACAAATATGAAATTCAGCACGTATGTTCCTCTTGGCTTCTAGGTGCTTACTAAGAAAGGATTTTTCAAAATGACCATCAGATCATTAGTATTTCATATACAGTATTATATTCACATGCTCTGATGCTAAGGATTTAAATGTTCTATTTGCCCTCCCCACCTGAAAGGAACTCTGTCCCAACTGCCAGTTGCCTTATATTAATACGCTTTGATGCTACCCTTCTGTTAAACTGGGCGTGGGCGTGCCCAGTGTGTGACTCATCCGGCCTGCGGGCTGGGACATTCTACTCCCCTCCCCCTCTGTTCCAACTGATGTTACAGAGTTATACATTCTACATGAAATTTCAGACTTTGTGTCAATTTATCAAGTCTGAGCACATAGTTTCATAGCAAAGCACGGGTGTCCAGCTAATACACATACATTCATACATATATACATACATACATACATACACACATACATTTGGATACTTTTGCAATAGTTATATGTATGTATGTATGCAATAGTTATGTGTATGTATGTATGTATGTATGTATGTATGTATGTATGTATCTATATATGCATATAAAGGGACTCTGTTATCCCATTCATGGATTGTAGGAACCTTTACACTAATTGTGCCACAATTTTTTTCCTTTTGAGAACAATATTAATGGTATTACGTTTATGTCCCATTAAGGAGCAGCCCTAATGGGATATTAATCAGATCCACCTTGGCTGCTCTTGCTTCCTTACCATTTTACATTTTCATTTAACTGAATTTAGGAGAGATAGAAAGTAAAAAGGAAGTATAGGAAAAAAGGAGCAGTCTAGGAAAGCAGAAGCTGAGAAGGTGACCAATACTGTGATAACATAAAAAAAAAATGCAAGAAATGGGGATCGGATCATGTTAGTGGAGATGCATCAGAAGAATAACAGGAAAAAGACCCCAGAAGGAGGAGAAAAGCTGGGATAAAGGATGGATGAAGAGGACAGGTGTGTAGAGCAGAAGTGATGAAGATACATCAAAATAAAAATATCAGAAAAAACAGTTGTCAGTGTTGAATAACAACGATCTACAGATCTATAATCCAGTAAGGCTCAAACAGCTTTTCAAAGCAGTGGAAAGAGACAACTTATTTTTAGCTTCCTTACTGAAATAACTATAAAGCCCAATAAAGCTTATAACAGTGCAGTAAATTAAATATGCTATTTTACACAAGCACTTACAAAGCACTCCTAAGTATCCAATAACTGTTTTCTTTATTCCCTTGTTAGCAGCTGACACTTTGGCAATGCTCAGGCATGCAGCTCGTTGATTTAGGGCATTGATTTTCGTTTGGCACACATCCTTCCATCTTCAGAAAAAACTGATTAGCTTAGCTGGAAAACAGTACTTAACTTCTTATTGTCTTTTTGGATTTCACTTGTCTCCCTTTGGAGAATGTCGGCAATAGCAGCTGGCTAGGAGAGACTTTCTGACTGAGCATCTCTTTTCTTCCTTAGAATACATGCAACTAGAAATCAACTCTTCAATCAATAGAAAATCAATCATGCATTGTTTCCTTGGCTGCTCCATCCCACATTCAGATTGTGGTCCTGCTGAGAAGTTCCTTGGATTAACTACAAGGCAGGGTACTCAAATAATTACATCATCGCTTAAGTTTAGACTCATACATTCTTAACCATTAGAAAACAGCCATAATTCCCGGATGTAAAAGAGTTTTTACAATAAGCATATCGGATTCCCATTCTGTCATCTTTCAACCTACAGCATCGGGTTTCAACATAGACAGAAGAATCCACCATTTTCAAATGACCGGACCTTGTTGGCTATCAATTACTTAGGGCCACACTATCTGGGATTGAGGAGGATGGTGGCTGAACAGATTCTGGAGAGTCAAAGGCTGCCCTGATCTTAGCTTTTCTCCTCCACTATATCCTTTGATTGTGTAGAACGTTAGCACCCGCCCCTCCTAAAAGAATGAAATATTTTAGGAAATATTAAAAAGGCAGGCTAAAACATTTCCCCTAAAAGAAATAAAAATCTTAAAGGAAACCGAATCCCAGCTCCCTGCCCCCAGCAGATATTTTGGTGCACATTAAGAAAGATTGGCCCAGCCTATCTATAAGACAAAAGACCTCCATCTCCAGGGTGATGGGATTAAGACATGACCCCTCAGGACATAATAGGATTAGCTCTCTACCCATCTAGCAGCAGGGCTCACTGCATTTCAGAATTTCCTAAGGACATTGCATCACGCAGGAAGGTTCAACCAAACTTATCTCAAACAACTATGCATAGCCTGAATAGCCCCATGGGAATCTAACAGCAGCCAATAGAATACATATTCTTGCGCAGGAACAGGAAGCTAGAGTTCAAAACCCAAGAGAATGTATAAATACTTCTCACTCTCCACTCCATGTGGTCAGTTGCCCAGGATCTCAAACTCATGTGGTCCTGTCCCTCAGTAAACCATCTTTCCAATCAGTTTCCAGTGTCTTTCTCCCCACTTGGAACTGAACCAGATGGATATTTCTTTCAAAAATTGGCTGGTCTTTTCCTTCAAAATGAATAGTGCTTGCTTCACTTTCTGCCTTTTTTTTGCTACTTAGATTTTTATATTTTCCTCCAGCTTGCCCACGAGTGGCAGGACCTGCATTTAGAGCCGTCATATTTTGATTCTATACATTATTCATAAATGCCAATAATTATGTTCCTCAAAACTCCTACTGTGTTAATTCTAGGGACACGAGATTTCATCGATTCGGTAATTAAAAATAAGCTTAGCAAAATTGCAAGTACAGTGGAATCCATGATACAATGAATATGAAATAAAAGCAATGTGGGCATGATCTTATGTATTTGTTCACCTTTGTACTTGTGTACTGATTCCCGCATCCCTGAAACAAGCAAGAGGAGGCAGAAAACCAGCCAACATAATCAACACTACTGTTTCACAATGATATATTCAACCTTCCATGTCACTACCTATAATTGGCTGGGTCTAATCCACTTAAAGTACTGATCATTACTGTAATTATACAGTTAGTGATCCTATTCACTAACGCAGGGGTATGCTTCCAAGTACATTGATTAAAATATGTGAGATTCTTATACATGGAAAAGCTAGAGAGTGTATTAATGCCAAGGAATATGTCTTCTGCCAAATTACAGAGGAGCAGGGATTCCAGCCAGACTGGGGGAACTAGCCACAGTTGTGACATGAACACACTCACTCACTTTTTGATATTCTGAGTTTTATATATGCTATCTTTTTTATTAAAATATTTTAAAGTAGCTTAAAATAAAAACCCATCCAATTAAACAATCGAATACATAAATAAAATCAATGCAGGACTAAAAATCTGCTAAGAATATTTTGAAGATTTAGCAGATTAGATAAAAGACAATTAGCTAGTAAGAAGTTTTAGAGAACCAAGAGCGTTCTCAATCTCCTGCCTTAAGTGGGAAAATTCATGAACAGAAAAGGAGTCCTTCGGAGATCTTGGCCTTAGACTGTTCCTGAGCTCTAGAAGTCTAAATCAACTTTAGGAACAGTGCACTGAATTTATTTCTCCAAATTAATAAATCACCTTCAAATCACCTTCAAGGAAGGGCATATTGGTCCTGCAGTTACAATAGCAGGTTCTAAAATTAACTCTTTTCCAATATATTCTTTCCCTTCCTCCCAGTTCCTTCCTCATTTAAATTTGCAATCTCATGTCTTAATAGTCTCCTATTTGTATGAATATTCTCCTATCTATTGGTAAGCATTTATTTCTCAAACTCTCACATTCCTTTGCCCCCTTCCATGCTGGCCTTGTTTAAAAGAAAAAAAAAGTATTTATAAGTAAGGTAAAGGTAAAGGTTTCCCTCGCACATATATGCTAGTCGTTCCGGACTCTAGGAGGTGGTGCTCATCTCTGTTTCAAAGCTGAAAAGCCAGCGCTGTTCGAAGATGACTCCGTTGTCATGTGGCCAGCATGACTAAATGCCGCATGGAACGCTGTTACCTTCCTACCAACGATGGTCCCTATTTTTCTACTTGCATTTTTAATGTGCTTTCGAACTGCTAGGTTGATAGAAGCTGGGGCAAGTAACGGGAGTTCATCCTGTTACATGGCAGTAGGGATTCAAACCACTGAACTGCTGACCTTTCGATCGACAAACTTAGCATCTTAGCCACTGAGCCACCAAGTCACCGCGTCCCCCATAAGTAAGTATATCAATCAATTAATCAAGGTCCATGTTGGCTTCTTTGTGCTTCATAAGATGATTCTCAGAGTCTCCTAGCCTCTTGCTCAACCGAGGACCCTGCTACTATCCTGAGCCCATTAGGAATGGGATGACTAAGGCAGAGCTATGGATTTAATTCTTCTATGCCTTGGTAAGGCCACACTTGGAATACTGCATTCGGTTTTGGTCACCATGATATAAAAAGACATTGAGACTCTAGAAAGAGTGCAGAGAAAAGCAACAAAGATGATTAGGGGACTGGAGGATAAAACATATGAAGAACGGTTGCAGGAACTGGGTATGTCTAGTTTAATGAGAAGAAGGACTAGGGGAGACATGATAGCAGTGTTCCAATATCTCAGGGGCTGCCACAAAGAAGAGGGAGTCAAGCTATTCTCCAAAGCACCTGAAGGCAGGACAAGAAGCAATGGGTGGAAACTAATCAAGGAGAGAAGCAACTTAGAACTAAGGAGAAATTTCCTGACAGTTAGAACAATTAATAAGTGGAACAACTTGCCTCCAGAAGTTGTGAATGCTTCAACACTGGAAATTTTTAAGAAAATGTTGGATAGCCATTTGTCTGAAATGGTGTAGGGTTTCCTGCCTGGGCAGGAGCTTGGACTAGAAGACCTTCAAGGTCTCTTCCAACTCTGTCATTATTTTTTTTATTTTGTCACAACAATATACACAAGCATCAACATATAATATCTACATATCATATAAGCATATATATGAACAAAAGTATGCAATAACTATATTAATTTAATATAATGAAAGGAAACAATAGGACAGGAATGGTAGGCATTTTTGTGCTCTTATGCATGCCCCTTATGTTATATTAAGTGCATGCCCCTTATGTTATGTTAAGTGCAGCCAGGGTTTTGATGAAACCCATGACTTTGACTCAACATTTCAATGTCTCTACCAGCTCAAGACCTCATGACTAGCTCCCAGTGATTCCAATGGGACTCTCTTATTATGCAAGAGCTCCTTTGAATAAAGTATGCTATTAATTACCTTGACAAGGGGAAAAAAATATATGACTTGTCTCGTACATCTTTCTTTTTCAGTGCAAAGAAAGGTCATTTTACAAACTTAGGGGACTCTGCTGACAGAGGCTTCCCTCCAAGAGTTTAATTGGAATGATACCATCAATAATCCTTTGTGTGGATTTGTCCTTCCTGTACACACCATTGTCCGTTGTGAAATCTGGCAGGCTGGTTTTGCTGATAAAAGACTGACACAAGGGACCACTGCTTAGAGACAGCTCTAAGAATTCTGCTTTGCCTTTGGTAACAGGTCAGGATAACCAAAAACCTGCATTCGTGCTTTGTGCTTCACAAGATGATCCTCAGAGACTCCATGCAATTTTGTTATGAATGCCTTTAAAGGGAAGTGGATCTAACAGTGGATAATACAAAGACATTCTAATTGTTTTCTGATAGTTGCCTTGGCTGTGATTTCATGCTAGCAGAAAAGAGGAGTAATGTTAGTTTTTCAAGTCAGACTTCCATCATTTTAAAACTCTGTTTTCCTGAGAAAGGAAAAGGAAGGGAGACAGGTGAGCGTCCAGGAAATGTAGTTAGCGCCAAAAGGAACACAGAAGGATCTTTATGGAACAACTTTATTGTGATGTTGTGATACTCTGGTCTGATTTATTATTTGATTGACTACTTCACCTCTAAATCAATGGATCTTGGTCTGTGGCCATGAGATGGGCACTGAAATATGTCTTTCCTATATATAAAAACATGGGCATCCATAAATGTCAACCTGCAAACCTCACATGTGAACCTTAAACTCTCAAGAGACTTTGACAGACTCATAGGGGATCTCACTGAAGTCTCACAAGATCAAATTGCACAAGACTTCGGAGTATTTCTAAGGGGGTCATTGAGGATTTGAAATGATTGCCAATTCCAAATTAATACAATATTTTAAATAACAACAACAATGGCTCAATATCTTTAAAATGAACAGATCAAAATTGTATGTTCGGAAATTTCAGGTTTGGAATATAGAAATATTGAATTATGATTAAAGATTTCCTCCCCCCCCCCAAAAAAAGTATTTTTTTCCCACTTTTCAAGTTGATAAAAGAAAAGTTTTCCTCTCTCAAGTCACTTGACTGACGAGTGATTTCTCTCTGTGTATTAATTGTGGACTTGAAAATCAGAAATTAGAGAAAAGAACTCTCTTCTCATTTGCAGGATAGCATTCAGTCTTATCCAGGATGGGATTCAAACATTTTAGCTAGGGGTTCTCTGCACAGTTGCTGGGTGGTGTGGCCATGGTGGGCATGTCCTAGACGTCTCTTACACCAAGGGGGGGGCATTTTTGCCTTCCCCGGGCTCTGGAGGCTTTCCTTGAGCCCCTGGGAAGTTGAAAATGGCCTCCCCTGCCTTTTTCTGGCTTTCTTAATAATAATAATAATAATAATAATAATAATAATAATAATAATAATAATAATAATAATAATAATAATAATAATAATAATAAAAAATAAAAAATAAAAATAACAACAACAACAACAACAACAACAACAACAATAATAATAATAATAATAATAATATTTTAATTTATAGACCGCCCTTCTCCCGAAGGACTCAGGGCGGTGAACAGCCAGTTAAAATACAGAAAAACAAACAATATTAAAAACAACCCTTAAAAAACTCATTCAATTGGCCAAGACTAAAACACAATTACCCCCTATAAATTATTAAACATTTAAAACCCCAATTAGTCAGATTAAAATTTTTAAAAGATCAAGCCAGTCCAGCGAGGCGGAACAAATAGGTTTTAAGTTCGCGGCGAAAGATCCTAAGGTCAGATAATTGTTGAAGTCCAGGGGGAAGCTTGTTCCACAGGGTAGGAGCCCCCACAGAGAAGGCCCTCCCTCTGGGGGCCGCCAGTTGACATTGTTTGTCTGATGGCACTCTAAGGAGTCCCTCTCTGTGAGAACGCATCGGTCACTGGGAGATTGAAGCCGGCAAAAGACGGTCCCGTAAATATCCCGGTCCTAAGCCATGGATCACTTTAAAGGTTGTCACCAAAACCTTTCTTGAATTTCTGGTAGTTTTTTTCCTTCCCTGACCCTCCGTGCAGGCCCTGCACTTACCTGCATCCCAAATGGGCTGTGTGGGGGCTCCTGGGAGGGGTGGGGTGGGCGGGACCAGCCAGGAGTAGGATTTAGTGGTTCTCCAAACTGCATAGGTTAGCTAGAGGTTCTTCCAAACCCTTGCAAACCCCCAGCAGCCCATCCCTGGTTTTATCTGAATTTAATCCAGATTGATAAGAGAAAGAATATAATTTCCTGTTGCTTAAAAACTGTTTATCATGATGTAACTTTTAAAATGACTGTATTTATTGGGGGAGTCAAATTAAAATTCATTGTTATGGTCAGAAAGTAGAAGAATTCTTTTAAATATCTGGGGAAAATTATAGTAGGAAAACATTCTCCATTTCTGGATATAGTATAACACTATTTTTTATCTGAGATTAAAAAAAATTGTCAAAAGTTGGTTAAAAAGTCCATTACTTTATGGGAAAAGATGAGTGTTATAAAATGAATATTGCTTCAAGACTGATATATTTATGTTGAAGTATTGCTATGTTAGTAGTTTTAATTTCTTTAAAGATTAATATGATATTAATTTGTCTTTTATGGGAAGGAAATCCATATATTTTCTTAGTCTACATTTTTGCTGCCATATGATGATAGATGGGTTCAACTTTCTTGATTTTAATCTTTGTCATTAATCTTTATAGATCTGTGGAAAAGAACAACAAGCAAATTAGAAAGTTATTATATGACTTCATTGACATAATGCAAGAGCTTGCTCTGTTTGTTTTTTTAAAAAACAGTTTGCACTTCAGTATTAAAGGCTGCAAAATGTATTTGGAAGATGTTAGTACATCTTTTTATAAAACCCTGAACATTATTGCAGGGCAATCATTGTTCTGTGACAATTTCAGTTTGAATGTTGAAGGTAAATCTTTTTTTATATGTATTCATGTTAACATATTAAGTTAGCTTTTTATTTGGTTTTCAAACCATTTAAAATTTTTCAAGAGGAACCTATGCTTTCTACAATTGAGAAATAGTAATATATTCAATTAAAACATGGACTTCAGTTTGGTCCAGACGAATTTACTAGTATCTAAAATATCTGAATTACAGTTAGTGTTGGAATATGTTTTGAATTATTGTAAATCTACAGTGCTTGAAAATAAGCAATTTAAAGAGTATCCTAAAAACAGGATTTTATTAAATGCAAAGCATGGCTTATGACTTCAAGACTGTTTTAAGCAAAATATCATCCCAACTACTAGATACCCCAGAGAAATGTTTAAAAAGAACTGACTACTGATCTCGATATGCTAAAAGTTTAAAATATATAGGGGGACACTTACTGATGAATAGTGGTTTGTACCTCATTTTTGCTTTAGTATCTGTAAATGTGTTGATATGGTGTTATAAACATCAATATAATTAACAGATGTGAATACACTCTTGAATTATATATCCAAAATGTAATCCCTGTGTCAAGAATCACGGATCACAGAACATGGAACAGGAACATCTTTCATACTCAACTGCATGTCTTCAATGTTGAAGGGACAGCAAAACTTCCAATTTTGGGTAGTTGAAATTTATTTGCTTGCTATTTCTGAACTAGCTGTTTATCAAAGATACTTAATATTTCTGATTAATATTATCAATTAGTATTAATTGATTAATGTCAATCAGAGAAATCCTTCCAAATATAAAGCTCTGGCTACCATTCTTCCTACTGAGTAGGACAAATTTTAGCACAATTTTTTATCTTTTTCTTATCAAGAAAAGTTAGTTTTATTCCCTCGAGTGTTTTCATTTCTGGAAGGTTGCTGTACTTTTATGGAAAAGTTAATCATAGGCTTTGAGGCATTCTAAACACTGATTTTTATATCACCTAACAGTTATTCTTTGTTGCGTTTGTACCATGTATGCTGAAGACTGTTTTATCAGTCTTTTGAATAAGCTGGCAACCCCACAGGGCCCGATAGCATTGAGGTAGATCCTGAGCACTATACAAAGAATGCTCAAAGAGAACATCTAAGAAAGTTTGACCAAAAGTACCAAAAAAACTTACCTTCATTTTCTCAATTTGTACCAGACTATTCTTAGTATAAATAAAAATTTCATATTCTTTTCTCTTAAAAAATGAAATCAGTATACTTTCAGAGCAACAACATGATATGTGGCATGGATCATTTATGATTCTCTTTAAAGAGGCTGACTTGATTTTGGCTTAATGAGATATATGAACCAGGCCCTGTGCTTCATATACATTCAATAATAATCCCATAAGATCTCATTTCCAAAATAGTGCATCTTAAAAATACATGTATAGTCTGCAAGGTAAATATTCTTGTTCCACATATTAATTTAAAAGATGTGAATTAGATTTGCTTGCTTAAGATTTTTTTCCTACTTGGGAGTCCAGCTAAATTCCGACAGAATATAAAACATGCTGCAGCAAATACTTAGATGTTAAAGCCTTAGTCTATTTAATCAGTCTTTCAATGAATATGCATGAAAAAAAAACTATTAAAGAAATCTTTATTTGGAAGATTATTGAAAAGGACCTTAAATTGCATCCATTAAGTCTTGTTTACAATGTACCAAATAAAAAGCTGTAAACTGCACAGACTCAGAATTAATAATTAAGATCTCGGTAATTGTTTGTACGAGAGAAAACGACTCTAAATTTGTGCCACACTTACAAAAATCAGTCTTTACATTTAGTCAAGAGTTACATTTATGGGAAAGATGTTTGGATGTGCTTGCATGATAATGTACCTGTGTGAAAATATCAGAGAACTAAGAAGTTCAGCACCTCATCAAGAATTTTCTATTATTATTATTTTTTTGAGAATCTGTGTATGGATGGATCTCAAGGGTTCTTACTACCATGGCTTCATTTACTTGTTGTTACTTCTGTACCTGTACATTTGTCACCAATTCCATTCTTATGATTTTTATCTTTAATGGAGACAACCAACAATCATGCAGGAATAGTCCCTAATTAGAGCACTATATTTAAGGGGATATCTCTGGTTGACACCATCCTTACCTGGCCAGGTGGGAAAAAAATGAAAGAAAACCTCTGAAAATAAATTCAGGACAGAAGCAGGTTCCTGTTGGATAAAAGGTTCCTCAACCACATGATGATTGAAAACCCTTTGAATGAAGAGAAGGTAGAAACAGAATGACACCTATTGAAGTTCTCTTTTGTATCACTCATTTGTCTCAGCCAAGAGCTGACAGCAATTCTTCAACAGCTTTCAAGGTCACTCCCACATACAAGGTGCTATAATATTCAATACACTGGAATGTGGTGAAAGATTAGATTAACTTTAAAGGCCACCTGCCTTAAATATTTATTTTTAAAAGACAAAGAGAGCAAGAAGGCTATCATCCAATGGATTGCTTACAAGCTTCCACAAGTTTCCTTAGAGTAGATAGACTAATACTCTGATTCAGTGTGGACAGTCAAATAGAATCGTGTATATATCAATGGAACTGTTTGGAACTGTTATTCCTAAGAAAAACATTAGTCTATTTGTATTTTGCTTATGATTTTCCAGCCAGGTGGTAGTTCATCATTGCCTTCAGTTAGATGTTTTCTTTTTTGAGTTCCCAGTTTAGTATAGCTCTAGGATTTTATAGATATCTCTTATTTAAATAATTATCCAGATCAGCAAACATAGGTTAGGGAATGCCAGGTATTTTGTCTTTCTTTCTTTCTTTCTTTCTTTCTTTCTTTCTTTCTTTCTTTCTTTCTTTCTTTCTTTCTTTTTTTTGTCTTCCTTCCTTCCTTCCTTCCTTCCTTCCTTCCTTCCTTCCTTCCTTCCTTCCTTTCCTTTCCTTTCCTTTCCTTTCCTTTCCTTTCCTTTCCTTTCCTTTCCTTTCTTTCCCTCTCTCTCCCTCCTTCTCTCCCTCCCTCCCTCCCTCTCCTTTTGCTCTCTCAAACATATCTAGGAGATTTCAATTAAATGTGGAGCCCATATTCAAGATACAAGTGGTCCTGTTAATATGGCATATAAAATGGACTTGTAGGCATGGTGACCTTTATCAGCATCTCATTATGTTCCAAAATAGATCTTGTTATCTGACACAATGAATTATTTTGCCTAACATTACTGCTTGGGTAACCTATTGGAAGCCATATTGTTCTCCCTTTTTCATCATATGCTTCTAAATGTTAACACTAACAAGCAGTTAGTTAAGCGTTACACTAGAGACTGTCATTATGTCTTACATCTTGGAACACATGCACGCTTTAAAAACCATCTTAGATTAAAGATAAATTAAACCTTTTTTCTCTAATTTTTGAGACTGGAGGTGCTTGTCCCTACAGATGGAGAAAAAGCCAGTATAAAAGTCCCAAACAAATGGCTTTTAAAAATTTAATAATTCACCAAATCCATGAGTTCAGCACAGCCTGGCTAGGACAGATAAGTAAAATAAATACTGTAAAGTCAATTTTTAATAATCTCCAGCATGAAATTTAAGCACAAGAGAAAACATTTAACAATCAAGTTGGAAGCTTTTTGTAAATGATCAAATGAGAATTTAAAAGCCCCTTACCTACCCGTGTTAAAAAAGGCTTCAGTTTATCCCTTAGCACATACCATATTTCCCCTAGCATTTTCTTTGCCCATATTTTAACTCTCTAACATTGAGCTACTCCAATCAAATTTTTCCTCCATTGGTCCTGATGTCAAATGAGCAATGAAAATGCAATAAAATAAAAGCAGCAGGAAGGTACTTTTTATATTTGTCAGTCCTTCATGTTCTGATGAAACATGAGTTCTAATGCTACCTTTATTGTAAGATTATAGTTACAGAATCTTGAAAATCTGAATGCGCTTACCCCACTCCCTGTCTTTACTTTCCATATAACTAGAGAGCGTCTTCTGACGCTCTCTAGTTTTAAATATATATATATATAGAGAGAGAGAGAGAAAGATGCTTTCTTCAACCCTGCCCATCCTTTGGACTCAGATTTCTCTTATCAGACTGATATCTAGGCCAGGGGTCCCCAAACCTGGTCCATGGACTGGCACCAGGCCTGGTATGCCAGAAACCTGGCCGAACAAACAAGTGAAGCCCCATCTGCAGGATGCAGGCAGCATGTGAATCCACACCCCCTCTAGTCTGTGAACAAAATCCCCTCCATAGAACCAGTCCCTGGTTCCCAAAAGGTCGGGGGCCATCTAGGCTATGGTCTTCCTCTTGAATACAAAGATCATCCTCATATCCTATTAAAGTAACCTCATATAACTGGTTGCCATGATGTAAAAAAGATGTTGAGACTCTAGAAAGAGTGCAGAGAAGAGCAACAAAGATGATTAGGGAACTAGAGGCTTCATATAAAACATATGAAGACGAGGTGCAGGGACTGGGTATGTCTAGTTTAATGAAAAGAAGGACTAGGGGAGACATGATAGCAGTGTTCCAATATCTCAGGGGTTGCCACAAAGAAGAGGGAGTCAAGCTAGTCTCCAAAGCACCTGAGGGTAGAACAAGAAGCAATGGGTGGAAACTAATCAAGGAGAGAAGCAACTTAGAACTAAGGAGAAATTTCCTGATAGTTAGAACAATTAATCAGTGGAACAACTTGATTCCAGAAGTTGCGAATGGAAGTTTTTAAGAAGATGTTGGATAACCATTTGTCTGGAGTGGTGTAGGGTTTCCTGTGTAAGCAGGGGGTTGGATTAAAAGACCTCCAAGGTTCCTTCCAACTCTGCTATTCTATTTCTAAGTTATTAGTTTCTAATATAAGTCACTAACTAGTTTGCAAGTAGTTTGGATATAAGTGGTTTGGTATATTAAGAGACTTATAAAATTTGGATTAAATTAACCTTTTCTAACAGAAGCTATTCTGCAACTGTTTTTGTTTAAATACTCAGGGGAAAATATGCCATGATGTCGAACAATTCCTTTCCCATCTTAAAACAAGAATCAAAACAAAATGTCAGGAAAAAGATATAACAGTATATAATCACGTACTTATGAAATTTATGTGTTTATTTGTTAAATAAGGGTATGACAGTAAGATTTAACAATTCTATTTAACATCTACATGAAAAATCTGGTTGAGGTCATTTGTTAGTATGGAGTTAAGTATGAAATTGTAATAGTGTGTGGGAATGACCTTGTGAGACAGGAGGAAGAGTGGCAGACTAAACAATTGGCAGATAAAAGACAGCTGAGTCTGCAGAAGAAACAGGACATGGAAAATGTTTCAGAAAGGAGACTATTTAATTTGTTGCACTGTAAAGGAAAGGGGGGAAGTGATGTATTTTGCAAGATTCTGTTAATGTAACCTTACAATCAAATTAGAGCTAAATGTCTATGGAGATTTTCAGTCATCCAGATCATGGTTGTCTTAAGCTTTTCATAAGGCAACTGGACTATATTTTTTCCTTGAGGAAGAGGTTTTGCTTCTTATCCAAGAAGCTGAATCAGAACTGATGAAGTTTGTTAGATAAGAAGCGAAACATCTTCTTCCTAGCTGGGTTTCTTGTCTAGACTACCTCAAAGGACTGACAACAATCTTGCACGTCTTTTTAGTATAAAAAGTGGTGTGTGTGTTTTTTTTTTTACTTTGTTTGCCAAGCAGAGTTCCTGCTGATCGATGGTGCAATCTATACAACTTTGTTAAATAAATAAAGACTAATACTTGAACATAATTGCTTCAAAGTAATACTAATTACAATAATTGGTAAGCAACATGAGTTAGTTGTGTACAAGTTATCCCAGGAACAGTTGCTGTATTAAAGGCAATTTTAAGATTTATCATAGATTTAATATACATTAGCAAAGCAGTACTTATGATTGCATTTCCCTAAAACAGGAATTAAACCTATAATTAGCTATTTTTCTACAGAAAATTGCTTAAGAACTGCATGAAAGCAAGGCTGAATAATCAAGCATGACCATTATTAGAACATGGATATTACAAATGGGTCCTGTTTACTCTGACATTTTCCTCAAATGCTGTGCATCATAATTATCTGGCTTTTATCACATGTGCTGTGTAGTGTGATAAGAACCATGCCTGATTCCTCCAATACTATATCTCCAGCATTAAAATAGTTTTTTCCTCCAATTCTCCCCCACCAATTGGATCCAAATAGATTCAATATTTCCATGCAAAAGTCCAGGCTCAGCTGAGGATGGTTAATCAGTTGATTTTGGGCCAGTCACTATCTCTTAGCTAAGCTTCCCTCATACAGTTGTGAGAATAAAGCTGGAAAATAAAGCACTATAAACCATGTGTTTTGCTCTGGGAGTTATAAATTTAAGAAACAGAATAAACAATATGGAAACATTTCAGGCTGAAGTGGTTAGATCAGGAAAGTTCAATCAAAACAAGACTGTTCCCTATTAGTGATGCTAATAAAAGGTTATTCCCTTGAATATAACCAGCCCTGATTTTGATCCACTGCAAAAGTCACATCATAAATAAAACTGAAATTTATTACAAGCTAATTTCTCTTTTCTGTACCTGCATTGTCTGTGCGATTGGCATGGCTAAGTAGTTATACAATGCCAGCTTTGTTCATGCTTAATTGATCCTTAAAGGTAAAGGTAAAGGTTCCCCTCGCACACATGTGCTAGTCGTTCCCATCTCTAGGGGGCGGTGCTCATCTCCATTTCAAAGCCGAAGAGCCAGCGCTGTCCAAAGACGTCTCCATGGTCATGTGGCCGGCATGACTCAACACCAAAGGCGCACGGAACGCTGTTACCTTCCCACCAAAGGTGGTCCCTATTTTTTCTACTTGCATTTTTACGTGCTTTCCAAACTTCTAGGTTGACAGAAGCTGGGACAAGTAACGGGAGCTCACCCCATTACACGGCAGCACTAGGGATTCGAACCGCCGAGCTGCTGACCTTTTGATCGACAAGCTCAACATCCTAGCCCCTGAGCCACCACGTCCCTTAATTGATCCTTACTGTCATCTTATTACCAAGAAGTCAGAACAAGCATATTGAAAATTATTTTTTATTTTATTTTAACTATCTAGTCCAGGTCTAATACATACCTACTATAACAATATATTTTAAACTTGGCAATTTTAAGAAGTATGGACTTCAACTCTCACAATTCTTCACCCAGCCTTTTCTAAGTTCTCCTCTTGGCCTGGCAGTTGTAAATGCACTTTGATTCCATCTCTTTCTTGACAAATAAAGTTTGTTCCATATTTGACATTTTTTTTCACAACATTTTTGGGACAGAGTCTATTGAAAGAAGCAGATCTTCATTGCTGAAGTTATTGATATTGTGGTTACTCTTTTCTGATTCCATTAATTCAGAATCTCTTTCAGTATTTTTACTGTCAAAACCATAGTCATAACCAGGCTTGTATATCTTTCTTCTGCCTAAAATCTTTAGTCCCCTCTAATGTCTAGATTTTGAAATCGTGAAATTATTTATCTACGTTATTTCATGTAAAAACAAAACAGGATCTACTTCCCATGAGACACTTTTGTCTAAAATCTTATTATAAAAGTTTCAATATTTCAGTTATATCTGGATCCTTAGCCCATATAAAATTTTTAACAACAAAATTTTATTTAGCTTTTTGCTGTTTATTTCAGATGTTTTAAATTCTTAAGCTTATCATTACAGTTTACTTTCATTCAGGGTTAAAGACAAACTTGCCTGGCATTTTCAAACTTGTCATTCTGAAGGTCTCTAATAGCTTAGTAATTAATGAGAATTTTTTTTAAAGTAATTAGAAAATGAGGGTTGCAAACTTAGTGTCCTTTAAAAGTCTTTTCTGCAGTTGCAAGCAAGATAGCTAATCTCATTTTTCCTGTTGCTCAGATTCACAGAAAACTCTTGTCTTGAGTTCTCCTTTCATGAAACACACGTATCAGGGTCAAAACACCAGGTCCATAAGTGAAAGTTGTAATTTATTAACACCTATGCGCAAGAATCTTTTCAGACTAAAGGTTTAAACCTGGACAAAACTACTGTACATAAAGGTCAATAGCATATAGGGGGCTTGGACTTATTTTTCTTATGGATAGGTAATGATTCTAAACTAATGCCTCGTTTGACTCCTTCCCTGGTTCTGCCAGTCTCTCTCCTTCAACATATGTGTAATCTTCCATCCTGACTTTATCCAAACAGGTTCTAAGAAACCAGTCTACTCACCAGATATGTGTTTTTTCCCCCCCATGATCATTGACTCTGCTTTTGTGGAGTCATCTTCAGTTCACCAAAGTTTTCCTGAAAACATGTTGGCTAGGAAATTTTGGGAGTTGAAGTCCACACATCTTAAAAGTAGCCAGATTTGAAAAACAGTATGCATGCCAAGTCTCAGATATGTGTGCTTGATATCTCTTTGACACCACCAGCACTCTACCAAGCTGTGCTCTCATCTCAATTCTATTTTCACACCTAGCAACCAACATTTATTTATTTATTTTGTCAAACACAACAATATATATATAAGTATATGTATATAAGTATAAGCATGAAATAACCACACAAAATGAATACAACCAAAATACACAAAATGAATACAACCAAAGGGAACATTAGGATAGGAACGGTAGGCACGCTGGTGCTCTTATGCACGCCCCTTAACATTTCCTGGTCTAGAATCTTGATTGCAGAAAATATGACTTCAGTAACAGAGTTATTAATTCCTGGAATGCACTACTAGACTCTGTGGTCTCTTCTCAAAATCCACAAAGCTTTAATTAAAAACTATCTACTATTGACCTCATCCCATTCCTAAGAGGTCTGTAAGGGGCGTGCATAAGAGCACCAACGTGCCTACCGTTCCTGTCCTAATGTTCACTTTGATTGTATCCAAATTTCGTATAGTTATTACATATTTATGCTTATATATATGCTTATATATCGTATAGTTATTTCATGCTTATGTTTATATATATATATATGTTGTGACAAATAAAATAAATAAATAAAATATATTGCTTCAATTCAAATCTGATTTCTACATCTAGTTATTTATTTATTTTTTTAAAGTTGGGACTGGCTTTGTGTGTGTGTCATGTTTTTTTTTTTTTTAAAAATAATTTTAAGCAGAAAAAGCTTTTAGCACGAGAAGGCCAGGACCCAAGACTGTTTAAAAACAAAGACCAAATGTTTACAGTGCCTTTTCCTCAACCAACAGTGATTGATTAGAAAGCACAGATGGGGCACAGACAGCTTTTCATTGCTTGCTCCATATGATCGAACCAACACATCTGGTATACTCAGAAAAACATCTTGGCACTAATTTGTTTGTCAGTATCCATTGAGAGGGCTATCTGTCATCCTGTCACATTTTGGTTGCCCTGAGATGTTTGAAGATAGGGCTAGTCACAAATTGAGGATGCTGGCCTCTTGGGAGATAACTGGAAGAAACTACCAGCTGTCTCAAATGTCATCAAAGGAAGGAAGTACCAGGCAGGTGGGTAGACGTATGTTGGAATCACAGCCAGACCATCTATATTTACTACCAGGAAGCAAAATCATCTGAATCTTTTTTTTTTTAGCCTTGCATGCCTCTGTGTGTCGAACTGTCATTTCATTTAAGTATTGGTTCTTGGAAACGTTAGACTGCAGATTTAGAACAAGAAGAGCGAGGAAAGTGTTTCTGCATGGTGATTCAGAGACAGAAATGAAGGATCTCCTCTGTTTGATCATATGCGGAATAAACTGCACTAGAACAAAAAGGGTCTAGGCAGGCAGAAATAATCTAAAGAAAGCAAAATCTTCAAGAATGCAAGATCAATGCTTTCTAAACTTCTGACTGCCGAACGTGTTTTCCCAGGCTGTCCCTTTTTTGAGTTGTGCATATTTCTTGTCTAAATTCACCCTTGCTCGTATTATTTTCCTTAATATAGGCTTCAAATTCTAAATAGTCACCATATGGACTTTGTGTCTGTGTGTATGCTGTGGATGGAGTGCTAGGAATCTTGAACAGATTTCCCAGCACAATTACCTTTCTCAGTGAAAACCATCTGTATTTGTTTGCCATTTTAACTGCATTAAAAATGAACAAGGGACAGCAGTCTATGGTTAAGTGCAAATTTGTGAGCTCTATGTCTTGTCTTATAGTGTAAGTGGGTAAACTGTGAGGCAGGTGAAAGCTTAGTCAACAAAGTGGGCTGAATTCCCATCTGGGATTTAAAACTGAGAAAAACCAAAGCTCTGTTTTACTAGTCTCTTGCACAAAGCAGTTGAAAAAAAAAATGGAAGCAGTTTCAAATTGCTATATCTTTCTAGTACTCAACTGTATCAGCTGAAAAGAGCTTTCTACAAAGAGGTGAATTTATACATCTCAGATTAAAGTTACTTTACTCATAAAATATGTCATTGTGGAACAGATATACTGAAGTTAGCAGATGTAGTTTGCTTGCTAAACCCCTGGTGCTGCAGGAAAAAAAAAGCATAACCTTAACTCACTGTTGATGCTATTATCTTCTCAAGTGGACTTCTGTTATTTAGGTACCACTAAACCTGTCCTGGTTTTTTTGGCAGAAAATGCAACCCAGCAGTAGAGAAAGAAGGACTGATGTGTTATGCACATTTATTTTGCTTTCCAAAAAGTGCATCTGCAAGGGAGGCAGAATATGGCTTTGAGCTGAAAATAAGTCATGGCAATACCAATAATTTATCCTGCACATCAGAAATGGTATTCAGCCAGTTCGGGCCGGTTCGGGCTGGTTTGGACTGGTTCACGCGAACCGGTAGTGGAAATTGCCAATTAAAAATTAGTTGGCAATTTAAACACCCCAGCTCTATACTGTCCTATTTAGGCACATTTTTGAGGCCGGTCGCATGCACAGAAGGCACGTGCATGAGCAAAGTGTATGCAGGAAGGCCGGGCGTATGCGCGGAGTACGCCGCTCACATTTTCGGTGCTGGTGAACTGCTAGGTAAATTATGTGAATCCAACCTCTGCTGCACACATGTCAGTATCTTGCACGTACATCTTAGCTGGCAAGATGTGGAAAACAGGATGCTGATATGCTAAACAATCTTTAGATCTGAGCAATTTGAGTTTGCACAGAATAGTGTGAATGAGCTTGGGATAAAATTGGTTGCAATTGTGGTATACTTGGCATAAATTGTGCCAAAAAAATAAAACCAAACAAAATCCTGGTGCTGCAGGGAAAAACAACAACCCATAACCTTAATTCACCATTGATGCTATTAGGAAGAAATGTTGCAGACCATGTAAATGTGACTGAAGATTGTGTGATCTCTTTGTAACATGCAGCTGAAAGAATATGAATGAGAAGGGAGAATGAGCAGAATCTGGGAAGGACCCATGTAGGACCATTTTATTACAGAACAGAACAGAACAGAACAGAACAGAATAGAATAGAATTTTTATTGTCCAAGTGTGATTGGATACACAAGGAATTTGTCTTGGTGCATATGCTCTT